>NW_019729207.1:784859-841878 GCF_002891405.2 Cryptotermes secundus | reverse complement strand
TACCAAGCCGACACGGCATGCAGTACGCGAGTTCGGAGCATGGAAATTATCCAGGACCTGAGCAATGCTGACTAGCCTGAGTGTTCATGAACATATGTGTTGATTCAAGTAAGACAGTTGATTTTATGAACCATTGGTGACAAAACTTCCGTGAAATATTTATTTTATTATTAATCGAAAGTTTCATAATTCAGAGAGTCGACTGGGTTTAACAATTTTCTTTTCTCCACGCAGTCCAGACCCGGCTCTAGGGCCCACCCAGCCTCCTATCCAATGGGACGGTGACTCTTTCTCCGGGAGTAGAGCTGCCGAGGCGTGAAGCTGACCACTCACTTCAAACTAGTGCCGAGGTTAAGAAAACATGGGTATATACATCCACTACCCCATACGCCTTCATGGCGTAGTGTTTAATTAGTTAAGCACAGGGATAACTTTACCTTTTTTACTGTTTTAAACCAGAAAATAAATGAAAATCTAATTTAGTCCAAAAATAGTAGTAATGACGTAATAATAAAGCTCCTGCAGATGATAATATAGGCAAAGCTGTCCCTGTGCCTAACTAATTAAGCACTACGCCATGAAGGCGTATGGGGAAGTGGATGTAAAGATCCACGTTCTATTGACCTCGCCACCAGCTGGAGGTCAGTCATCAGCTTCACTCCCCGGCCGCTTTACCCCAAGCACCCACTGGATAGGAGGTTCGGTGGGCTCCAGAACCAGTCTGGATGGACGACGTGGAGAAAATTCTTGACCATACCGGGACTCGAACACCGACACCTTGGTCGTCCAGCCCGTAGCCAGTCGCTATACCGACTGAGCTATCCTGGCTCTTGCTGATGGAATTTAATAATAATAATAATAATTATAATAGAGAATGCTGAAGAGATAAGGACCACAATCCCAACTGTCCCAACCTCCATATTCCGAATGTCAAACTCAGGACGTGTCGCGTTGGAATCTCGAGGCACTCAGAGAGGGCACCCTCGTGCTATTACTCATTCCCTTCGAGAAAATGAGGAACAGCTGTTCGAACTAGGACATGACCGACTCCTTTCACATCCCTTGAAATTAATTATTCGCCCAACATCTCAACGTTCGGCGCTATACTCTCTGAGCTACAGACATACAAAATCTGAGCCGGTGGAGGCCAGGCACTGAGAGAATGAGACATACACTGGAGGAAAGAGAAATAAAGATCTGCGCCTGCGCACACCGCTACAACTTCTATTACTTGTGAGAATACTGTCCAAGCGTTGGCGCGTGCGACGTAAGCCACCCGTTCACATTTTGTGCGCAGACTCTAGCTAGTTATGCCCGTTTAATGTCGTCTAAGGAACAGGTGAAATTAACGGAACTAGTTTTACGTAGACAGCCGGCCCAGCGGACGGGTTCTTGAATGGAGGCTGGAGAAACGAGTACAAAAGAAAATGAACCTTCGAGTGGTCATAAACGTTGGAATGCCACAGAGTTAAGTTTCCATTTACAGGAGTGGACAGACACTGAAAGTAAAAGCTCATACATTCATTGCATGTGATTCACGTACATGAAAGTTACTGATAATGAAGATACTGTCGCTTTGATATTTCTCAGATGTTACAGAACGAGCAATAACATTGTAGCGTCTAGAGCCGCTTCTAGGCAACGGTTCGGTAAAAACGTTCCAAGACAATTGGAAACGGGTGTTTTCTACTAGGTCCTTGCCGAGGTGTTATAAGGAAGACAATTCGGGCAACAGAGTCAGGTGGGAGTCCTGTACGGGACTTGAGCCCGGAAGCAGAGGAACATCCATTGTTAGAAGCCGTTACCAGGAAACGTTAGCAACAGACTGAGAGCACTAGACTGTGTGCTCTAGTGAAATGTAAAGTGTGGAGATCAGCGATAGTGTTATAGTTATTAGTAGTTACGACCTGTAAATAGTCAATATATCCAATTATCCGAAACCCCATCTACAGTCACGCACATACTACGTGAAAATATCAACTTTCCAGCAACCGGCTACTGTATTTTATATTTGTACAGAGAGACGCGTTGAAGTCACGCCCGAACAGAAAGTACCGTAAAGAATTATTTACCTTCTGGATTATAACGCTATTTATCCGGTTTAAATTCAGCTGACGTTTCGGGAAAACACGTCACATCCATCTTCAGGGTTGAAGCTGACGCTGCTTGCTGCTTCATGCATGGCCTCTTCTTAGACCCTGAAAATGTAGGCGGCATGTTCCTCCGAAACGTCGGTTGACTACAAGGTGTTATATCCCAGCCCAGAAGCCTTCATAACAACTGACGTGAGAAACTCTTACCCTACATAGAAAATACTGTAAACCGTCAAATATGCTGGGCACTTTGCAACATCTGTCTTTTTGGATAAGTCACGACGTTTCGTAAGTTGGCTCTGTTTCTGACATACTAAGAAGTGTGAAACCTAATGTGGCGGGACAACTACATCCCCACAGATGTAGATCAACTCCATCTAATGGAACCAAAATGGTAGGTTTCCTATATCCACCTGATGATGGAAGCGGAACCACGATCCGAAATATTAGCTTTTAACGAAAAACTATCCCGTCTGGGTCCCAAACGGAACACAACGCGCATGTACACGAGTTATGGTTGGACAGAAGGACTTTTCTCAAGAGGACAATTCTAGTTCACATCGGACAATAACAGGCACGTCATCTGAGTATGCAAGTGCGTTTCTGCGCATGTCTCATGCGCAACTCGCTAAATGTTTACCGGAGCGAAAAATGTTTTCAACAAAAGTCTCAGATGAAGAATGCTGTCTTTGGGATGTGGCGCCGTGTAGATATTGTGTAAGCTGACGTTTCGGAGGAACTGTCAGCACGTCAGTTTAAAGAATACCTACACGGCGCCACATCCCAGAAGACGGTATTCTTCAGTCACGGCCATGAGAACTTAAAATCTTACAAAAGTTGTAGATAAAAACGAGATCCGTGTTTTCCCAAATAAAAGAACAGGAATTACTATTGTAAGATCTGAGGCTTTCACGGCGGTGAATATGAAGAAAGCAGTCTTCTGGGATTTAGCACCGTGTATATGTGGTGTTAACCGACGTTTCGGAGGAAGATGGAATTATTATTATTATTATGTAGGTCTCAAAAATACAGACACGTTGCGCAGATTTTGAGGTTATCGCAGCGGTAACTGTGTAGTCTAGTATGCTTCGGGATGTAGTAGGTCGTAGTCCAATGATATTTCACCGACGTTTCGGAGGAATATGTTACCTGGATCTTCTGGGTAGAAGACTGAGCCACAGCAAGAATGCTGTTCGGAGAAGAGAGAAGACAATTTTCTTTGCTTCTTAAATCAAATTTTATACTGTAGGACTTGAGGTCATCATATTGGCGGTTATGAAGAATCATATCCTCTGGGGATTTAACGCCGTTTAAAGACGTTTCGGATGAAGATATCTTCCCATCTTCAGGGTCGAAGGATAAGCGAGATTTCTTGACTTATTTTTCACTCTGAAAGTGGAGGCGACATGTTGCTCCGAAACATCGGTTGGTATAGCGACTGACTGTAGGATGGACGGCTCAGATTCGATTCCTGGCAGTACAAAAATTCTTCTCTTCACGCCGTCCAGACCGGCCGGGGCGTGAAGGTGACCACTCACCACCTAGTGCCGAGGTCAAGAACACGTGTACGAGTATCTATACATCCACTTCATGGCGTAGTGCTTAATTAGTTAAACACAGGGACATCTTTACTTTTTTGTACACGGTTTTACATCCTAGGAGATTCGATTCTTCAAATTTGACATTGCAAATGTTTACTGATTCATTCCAGACTTCATTAAGACGGAGGAAGACAAGTTGTGCTTCACATAACGACCGATAGAGTCGCTGAGAGCGGGTGCGTTGAGTCAGGAAAAGAAATTTCACTTTTTATGACATATCGAAACATGGCGGGAGGTGAACCAGTTCAGAACGTAACCAGGATATGTTGCCAGGTAACAGAGATCAGAACACGCTAATTAAATAGTTTTTATTGGTAGCAATTCCAAGCGGGGAAAAAAAAATCCATAATGAGTTGTATGTGGAGATATTTATTCCACGAAATGACGGGTTACACGCCGTCGGCCATATCTAATATCTGTCACGTGATTATCCAATACAATTATGAGGTCCTTATTTCGTAAGCCACTCGGTAAAACGAGGCGAGGCGTGACAAATGATTGTTGATGACATTAAAACTTTCGATATACTGCAACTACGACTCTAAGAAAAGAGTCCAGTGTAGGTCCCACACTCTGGGGCTCCCCTGTTGAGCACAAAACACTCTGAGCCCCCTCTCCCCTTTGCCCCTTCCATGGGATTTAGCAATATGAACGAAGAAACAAGACATGAGAAGAAAGCGACTACTTTCCTTGGTACGACACCCACAGCACAGAAAATGAGACGCCTAACAATTTTTCTATTGTTTGGTGTGTATTCGTTGCCGCGGTAACGTTTTTTTACATATCAGTTGCCTAGCAACGATAGGGGCATAAACATATAGATAGACTGATGTGAGGGATTTATGAAGTACGCCGTTGAGATGACTTCTGGTGTCATGATATACATACCAAGTATCGTAAGGACTGGTTCAGGCATTCAGAAGTTGAGAGCAGGAATACGGAGATACACAGACAGCAAAGTAATCGCATAAGCCTACTTTAGGAAAGTATGCTAGTAATAAAGAATCGTATCTTCTGGGATATGAGTAGCTAGCAGCTCAGCGTCGAATGGAACGAGGGCTAGTGTTAATAAACTGCAAGTGATGTGGAAGTGGTTGTGACCTATTTTAAGGCAAGAATCCCGCAGTTTGCATGGACGCACTGAGATAAACCGCGAATGCTTCATTCCACATAGCCGGTTTCCGCACCAAGACGTGAACCCGTGATCTGATGAATACGAAGCGCAAGACACTCCAATTCGACAGGGAAGGAGTGAGAAGATAAAGATAATTATGGAGTTTCACTTAATGTCACAGAGCTTGTACCTGCTTCACGCTGGTTCCTTCGTTCGCTTATTCCTCGATTGTGAAGATTGGGGCGATATTTTCTTAATTATAAAAGCACTGTGTTGAAAATCGCCCATCGCCTTAAATGTACGGTACAACGTTTCGAAAGCTGCTACTTACATGAGAACTTGGCCCACAAATAGGCCACGGAGAAGGACATGACATTCATACTGCTCTAGCGTTTTTTGCCTGCGCGAAATGAGCCTTAGACACGTTTTGCATTGACAGCTTTTCTAAAGGTCACTGGAATGGCTACCCGTTTGCGTAACGAATCTACATGAAAGTCTGACAGCAAATAAAGATATAATTAAATTCAGTACAGTCTACATAATCACACATGTCTACAGCTGAGAAGATGAAAAATTAGTTTTTCTTCTTGCGTCTGTGCCTGTTTACTTTTGTGAGGAAGCCATATGTTTCATGTTGTTGCGTTGTTACCATAACACTCACAGCCTTGTTACTGCTGAATTCGTATCACTGCGCATGCTCGAGAGAGAGAGACTGTTCACGTAACTAAGGCTCAGCATATTGCGACGTGCGTTTTTAACGTCGTCTTTAGTACGACGGTGACGAGTCTCGTGAGACCAACTCTGCTGGCGAGGACCAGCAGCAACTTACTGAACTATCTCCAGAAAGACTGACCCCTCCTTCATCAAACGGGTGGCCCCATTTCGAAACCAGTACATGTCTAAGCAGAAGCTGTCCCTGTGCCCAACGAATTAATCACTACTCCATAAAGGCGTATGGGGGAGTGGATGTATAGATCCACATTTTCTTGACCTCGGCACTTGTTGGATGTGAGTGGCCAGCTTCACACCTTGGCCGCTTTACCCCCGGGTACTTATTGGATAGAAAGTAGGGTGGACCCTAGAGCCGGTATGGACGACGTTGAGGACAGAAAATTCTTGACCCTACCGGGACTCGAACTCCGATCCTTCCGCCGTCCAAACCGTAGCCAGTCGCTATACCGACTGAGCTATCCTGGCTCTTGTATTCTTTGAGGTAGCAGCTGAATTTCTTCTCAAAGCCCATGGTTTACCCTACCCTGTTTTACTAATAATGTCACATCATTATGATTCCTATGGGTTCTCGAACTGGCTACCTTTTGCTTCACTAATTCGGATGACCTCCCATTACTCCGGATTATCGAGGGTTTACTGTATTCTATTTATTTGTAGGGCATTTAACAAAGCGCCGGTCACGGTAGCCGAGAGGTCTAAGGCATGCACTGTCTTCGCTCGCTCGGAAGCCGGGATCGTGGATTTGAATCCAACATAAGGCATGGATGTTTGGTATGTGTATGTGTTTATTCTGTGTTTATGTTGTCCCGTGTTTAGGTAGAGCACTTGCGACGAGCTGATCACTCGTCCAAGGAGTCCTACCGTCTGTAAAATGATCATGAAACTGAAAATCAGCGGCCAGGTCCCAAGGGGGCTGTAGAGCCGGTGAAAAAATAATTTACGAAGCGGTAAGCAACAGGCGATGAAATACTGCGGAATGATTGGATGCCAGTAAACCATGATTGCCAAAGAAAAATGCGGAGGTGATCCTGGCCTAATTTAAGGTACTATCCCGGAATTTACATGGAGATAGACTAAGCAAAGTCACGAAACACCTTATCCACGATAGTCGATGTCAGGCTGGATTCGAACCGGAGCCCTCACGAATCGCTTACCGCCTGAGTCAACGAAATAAAGTATGTATTCCACATTTAGTGTTTACAGATCCCGACAGATGTCTCTATGATGCTGATATTTCAGGGTGTGACTAGGTTAGATTGGTTTACGCTTCAGGGACACGTGCGTTATGTAACATCTTAAAGCAGTCACCTTAATGTTATGAAAGGAATTTAGGTCTCACAAACCATGCAACATTGAGCACATGGTAAAGGTAAAAAAGGTAACGTCCCTCTGCATAATCAATTAAGCACTACACCATGAAAGTGTATAGGGGAATGAATGTATAGATCCATGTTTTCTTGACCTCGGCACTAGTTGGAGTTGAATGGTCAGCTTCACGCTCCGGCAACTCTACCCCAGGGAGAAGAGTCCCCAGGTACCCATTGGAGAGTAGGCTGGGTGAGCGCCATAACCGGCCTGGACGCTACAGAGAAGAGAAAATTCTTGCCCCCTACCGGGGCTAGAATTCCGACCCCTCGGTCGTCCAGCCAGTCGCTACATCCCTTTACAAATTTAATTTGGGTAACATATTTCAGTCGATATAAATATGTATCTTAATGAAGAAGATACGAGAACGTGTGATGGATGCGGTTCGTGGGTTATTGCTAAACAGTATTAAGTAACAAGACGTAAATATTTTCTCAAATACTTTATTACAACTTCCACTGTACTTAAAGCTTATATAAAAATGTTAGTTTGTACAGAATGAAACACACCAAGTTTCAATCACACTTACAAAAGACTTCATTGTTACGCAAAATCCTTCATGGACGCTACAAGTCGCAGAATATTACACTCGAGGATGTGTTGCGGCGAGGAATAACAGCGAGATGATTTGTATGAGGAATTGCTAATCTCTTGAGTCATCTAAAAACAACAAAAGAAACGCAACGTCCACAAGAAATGTTTTACAATGAGAAACAAGTAGTGTTACATATGTCGTTGTTTCTGTGCTTCGACTACACAGGAAGTGACCTGAACGTCCGATTTTGTATCCTGACACTGATTTACTCTGCCTCTTTCAGTCTCAGTCATGACTGTCTTACTATCACGGTAAAGCCATATTCACATAAAATAGAATAGATCACACCGCGTTACATGTTGCTGAAGGTACAGAGAATCAGTCAAATATTAAACTGTAGGGACAGTTTCTTATTTCATACGTTAACCTGAAGAAGCGTACAGTCCGATCAGTAATATTCGCCATATCCGCCCTTCACTGGGTAGGCAATCGGTAACTTTTCGATTGCGTAAGGGACGGGTCTCTCAACAGCGATTTTGACAGGGTATGGGACTGGTCTCTCGATAGCGATAGGGACGGGTCTCTCAACAGGGATTTTGACAGGGTATGGGACTGGTTTTTCAACAGGGACAGGGATCGGTCTCTCAACAGGGATTTTGACAGGGTATGGTACTGGTCTCTCAACTTCATAAGGGACAGGTCTGTCTACTGCTACTGGGTATGGCTTTGGCACTGCTACAGGGTAGGGTCTGTCAACTGGCACCTTCACCGGAACTGCTACTGGTTTCTCTACAGGATATGGAACTGGTCTTGGAACTGCGACGGGGACTTCCTTGTAAACGGTCACGGGATATGGTTTGGGCACAGGGACAGGATAGGGACGGTCCACGGGGACATTAACGGGGTAAGGGACAGGCTTAGCTACCGGGTAAGGGACAGGTTTCTCTACTGTCACCGGGTACGGTTTGGGTACGTGGACTGGGTAGGGGCGGTCAACTGGGACCTTTACTTCAACCGGGTATGGGCGGTCAACAGGGACAGCGACTGGAACCTTGACGTGAACGGGGTATGGCTGCGGTACTGGGACCTTCACGTGGACCGGATAAGGTTGCGGGACTTGCACAGTCTTCTCGACAACAACTGGGTATGGTTTACGAACAACAACTGGGTACGGTTGCGGGACTGGAACTCTGACTTCGTGTGGGACTGCGACGGGCTTCTCTACATGGACAACAACAGGATATGGTCTATCCACAGGGACCTTGACCGGGACTGGCACATTTTTAACGACAGGGTAAGGTACGGGCTTTTCGACAGGCACAGCCACAGGGACGGGCCTGTCAACTGGGACACTGACAGGATAAGGTACAGGTTTCTCAACAGGAACGTGAACGACCTTCTCCACCGGGACCTTGACAGGGTAGGCGATGTGCTTGGTGTGCGCGAGCGGCTCCAACAGCAGCCCCAAACCTTGCCCATAGCCGTACGGCACACCGGCTGGCAGCAAGCCGTGACTGAAACCTCCGGTTGCCAGGGCACCGAACTCGCCGAAGCCACTGATGCCATAACCATAGCCCAGGTCAAACAGCCCTCGCTTGTCCTTGGCGGACAGCCCAGACGAAGTGACGACGGACAGCGCCGTCAGGCCGACGACGATCTGAAACGCACAACACAAAATGCCAACACTGAGGAGATATGATTCCCTGTCACAGGCTAATCAGGAAACAGCGTCCATTTGAGTAGGAATAACATGTATTCGTTGGTCATTCATGTTTTAAATCGAGACGTGTCGTTAAAAAACCAAATTTGTGGGCTGTAACGATGCATAGTTTGGAGGAAGCCCAACATCACAACACAGAAGACGTTCTCTATAGTCGCCGCCATTATAACCTCAAACCCAACGAGCTGCATGACTCAGTGAGAAGTTTCACAGAATCTGAGTTACTTCTTGCGCGTCCGCGTGTTGTAGCAAAGCTTAATTCTGCGTTATTTAAACAACGTCACACTGAAACCGTCTGTCTGCATGTCTGCGTGTTTCAAGTGATGCCGCTGGAGGTCACCCCCAAATTCGTACTTTTTAGTGTCACACAATCGATAATAAACTTGTGATATGTGAGCGCCCCTAGCGGCACACTGCCGAGATGTAGCAACCACCGAAATCTTAGTAAGCAGAGTAACAATGGGAATCTTTTAAAGAACGATAGTCGAGGAAATTTTATTTTCTGTTCACTTTACCGTTAGTTTATCTATTTTTCCTTGAAAAAACTGTATAGCTACTGAGACTACTGAGTATTACGTAAAAGTAAACAAAATGTTCGAGATTCGGGTTAATAGTGTAATGCTGACGTCATCAAACCCATTCGGAAAGCCACGATATAAGGAAGGTAAGCAGGAACTGTACACATCCCCGTCGTAAGGACTTGCCAAATGTTACAGTGGCCGCACGTGACGAGCCCAGCCTCGGTTCGGTTCCCCAGTCAACACTGCCCTGTTTATTGACCTACTTAAACACGCCTAGTGGCAATTTCAGTAGCTGGTTTATCCACGTGTACCAGTACGACAATACGAGGAAGTTTCTGAATTCCGTGACAAGATCTAACAAGTTTTATAGTTTGATGTTTTCGGCAACGATAAACTGTTCTCTACTGATGCTCTTACTCAAGTATTTTATTTGTAAACTAAATTTTTCACTATATTAAACATCTTTCAAAATGCGGGCTGATTTCTTACACCGTAAATACCTCGGGCATCTACTTAAGATCCGATTAGGCCTACATTTGTGACTGTCTGAACGTAGAATTAATTTAAGAGTTACTTCAAGAAGAAAATCACTAACTTAGAAGGGGAAATTTCTGTTGTCATAGTTGGCGGATTCGAATAAGTCTATAGCAAGCAAAACAACAAACTTTCTTCAACGCATATAGACCTTGACCAGTCTGAACATTTCATGTGACAGTCCATGTCGCACAGGTCAACGGGCAATCTTGTACCAACTGCAAATGTTGGAAAATAAAAAGGTAAAGCTATCCCTGTATCAGGCCGCCGAGGCCCACAGGGTTGAGACATTGAGGCTCCCACATTTTACTAGGCAATCAGCTCACAGATGGCGGTGAGGTTGTCAGCCTTAAGCGCCGGTCGCCCTTTACACACAGAAGATTTCTGTTAAGGGACTGAGTCGATCCTACGGCCATAGTACGGCTGGAAGGATTAGGTCAGTGACCTGATCGGGACTCGAACCCGCGACTTTCCATCTTGTAGCATACTGCCTCAACCAACTAGCTACGCGCCGTCCGGTGAATGTTATACTTGGTTACAAACAAAGATGACAGACCGCTTATGAGCAGGTAATTGGAAAATAACGGAGGGAAACCAACGCAGAAGTACCCGTTCTTATCCCGGGACACGGTGTTTCCGTGTCAGTGTCATAGTAGCTAAACTTTTAAAGGCGGAAGAACACTACAACTAAGAGGCTACAAGCAGCAATTTTGGAGAATTGTTAGAACCGTGGAAGGAACATCTGATATAGCGAATATAGCTTGTCGTGTCCCGAAACAAGGTATGTCACGCAATTCGGCAAGTTCCCCTACCAAGGTGTTGAGAGAAAAAAGAAAACAAAAGAATGGCATTCAGAATTCAGTACTGTGTGATGTGCTCCAGAGAGTCTGGAGCGCAAGATCATTGTCCTGTCCTGTTCACATCTCTTTCAGTGTCAGGAGGCAATTACGCGGTATGCCTATGTTTATTTATCGCCGCTGCCAGTAGCTAAGCAGCCGCACTATGGCCCTGGGGTCGACTCAGCCTCTAACAGAAAGAGTACCAGGAATTAATTAAAAATTTTTCTTCGGGAGTAAAGGGCGGCCGGCGTGTAAGGCTGACAACCTTACCGCAATTTTTGAGCCGTTTGTCTAGAAAATGTGGGAGCCTCGACGTCTCACACCACTATGGGCCTTCGCGGCCTGATACAGGGATAGCTTTACTTTTTACTTTGCCAGTAGCTAAGGCTACAAGTGCCGGACGGTGGAGCGGTTAGTAAATAACGAAGTGGAAACTGGGCGGAACTAAACAGTCGTGAACTAATTTCATGCAAAATTCCGATACTGGGGAAAAGCTACAAAATGGTTCTCCGAAATAGCATATCCCAACTCCATATTCACACGACTGGTTGTCTGAGAAAATTATAATTCCCGTAAATGCCACATAATCTTATAGAACACCTGAGTCAGGGGCTCGGGGACAAGATCTGAACCCAGATTCTCACATACACGAAATAAGAAAGCTTACCCACTGGACCTTCATGTCGCTGTACCCAGTGATGCAATTTACAAACCACTTGTCACATATTAGGATCGACAAGTGATGTTCGAAATAAACGTGTGATCTTTATTCTACAAGGGTCACGAAAATAAAATAGATTTAAGGAGAAAAAAAATCGTTATGACGAATTTGAATCACTTTTACAAATTTGGAATAACAAGCCACGGAACGATTCCAAAATTAATTTTTTGCTGTTACGTGAACCCCTTAAAACGTCGTGGTAACTATATGTACCACTTCCTTTACCAGAAATAAGTTCTTATTTCTTTCTCACGGAGTATAATTTGTGTTTCATACGAATCTGAAATAATCAGCGATTATTTCCCTAAACAGAATTAACCGGTTGGTTGTTGTTACGGAGACGGCGTGTGTTTCCTGTGAGGTACGAACCGAGCTCTTATATGTTACTTACACGGCCTTCACGCTTTAGAGGGTTAGTCACACGTTGTGTCTCACTCTAGCCTACTGTACATCACACGCACATGAACTGTGTCACCATCTGTCGAGATACGTTTCGGTTAGTCTTCACTTGACTGGTCACTTACCGATATTATCATTGTCCTGAGCCTCGGATCTGAATGAAGTGACCAGTCGTCTTCTGACTGGATAAACTGATTCGCAAATCCACCCAACTTCTGTTATATACCCTTCGTGATGCAAGGGTGGGGTGTCAGCCATGTCTTCACTTTCGCTCATACCCTGCTAAGTTTTCGTGGGGTAGAGATACGAGCAAGACAGCAGTTTCTTTTGAAAGGTTAGCTCTAAAAGTCAGCTCATACGTGCTGCCCCCCCCCTCCTCCCCATTTCTCTCCCACTTTTAGACAAGTCACTGGTTACTAACTGGCCTCCTGTTCCTCCGCCCGCCTTCTCCCTTACAAACTTCCACCCGCCTGAAAGTCCCAGTGTCCACTTAAACGAGAAAGTGTCCCCCCACTCCGCCACCACTTGAGAGATAATTAATGAGGGCTAGTATTTTTATTATTCCACTCTCTGCCTCCATCTGATCTCCATTGTCTGGTCTATGTTGCAATGCGACGTACAGGAGGGCGGTGTTACGAAGCAGGAAGTTGGCGACGCTGAAGACTCGCCTTACAACCGGAACAGGCTATAACTGGGCTACGGAATGGCTTCAGGCAAATCAGCTGTCCACTCGTCCGGCCTTCACAAGAACAATCAAGATGACAGGTTACGCTAACGTGTGACGACCAACAAAACTGCGGGTTCGGCAGGCTCAGAGACAGGCAACTCGCTAACAATATCTTTGACACACGGAATTACTGGGGGTTTGGATTTTTTTCCATCGTTCGAAATGTTAGGTAATAGAGGACACGACGTTTTGTAAACTAGATCTGTTTCCGTCTTCAGGTGAGAAAGGAAGACACCTACTCAGTTGGGCCCCTTAGAAAGAGCTAATCTCAATTACTGGACCAGTGACCTGAAGACGGAAACAGATCCATTTTCCGAAAAGTCGTGTTCTCTGTTACCTAAAATTCCAGACGATGGAAAAAGTCCAAAACCCAAGTAATTCTGTGTGTTACCCTCCATCGTCAGAACCCTTTGGAATCTACCAATATCTTTGACAATGAAAAAATATGGGTTCGACCCTCGCGTGACGTTATTTATCATTAGAATGGCGACAAATCCCGCTTCTGGTTGGTCTGCATCCCTCACAGATGGATGACGTCATCTATCCGTTGGAAGCGTGAGGGTCATCTCAGTTACACGGAAAAGTCCCTTCCTGCGTTACGGAAATCACGCCGTGACAGACAAACTGGTTAATGCTGTCTTTTATCTAGACCACAGAGCGTCAGATTGCAAAATGACTGACCGGGGTCCTATCCCGGCACGTGAAGGGACTGAATGAAACCACGAAAAGACATCGGTCAGGAGAGCCGGATTCCCAGAGATAATTAGAACAGAAACCGACTGGCTACGGGTTCGACGACAAAGGAGTCGGAATTCGAGTCCCGGTGGGGGTCAAGAATTTTCACTTCTCTATGTGGTCCAGACCGGCTCTGGGGTTCACCCAACCTCCTACCCAAGGGTACCTGGGGCTCCTTCTCCGGGGGTAAAGCGTTCGAGGCGTGAAGCTGACCACTCACCTCCACCTAGTGCCAATGTCAAGAAAATGTGGATCTAAACATTCACTCCCCCATACGCCTTCATGGCGTAGTGCTTACTTAGTTAAAGCACAGGGAGATCGCTGCTCGCGTGAATCGAAACTTATTAAATTTTTATTTAAATCTTTCTCGCCGCATGATACAGACCAGCTATGGCGTTCACACTCCTTTCTGTCCAGTGGGTACGGGGTCTGTTCCCCCAGGTTAAAACGGCCGAGGCGTGAATCTGACCACTCACTTCCAGCAAGTGTCCCCGTACGTCTTCACGTTGTGTTGTTTCATTAAGCACACATAACAATTTAATTTTTGGCGCGTAAAGCTGACAACCTCACCGACATCTGCGAGCTCACCGTCTAGAAAATTTGGGGACCTCGACGTCTCATAACCCTATGATTCTCCACGGTCTGTTACGGGGATAGCTTTACTTAACCTCACCGCCATCTGTGAGCTGATTGTCTAGAAAATGTGGGAGCCTCGACGTCTCAGAGCCCTATGGGCATCCACGGCCTGTTACAGAGATAGCTTTACTTAACCTCACCGCTATCTGTGTGCCGACTGTCTAGAAAATGTGGGAGCCTCGACGTCTCAGAGCCCTATGGGCCTCCACGGTCTATTAAAGGGATAGCTTTACCTTTTCTTTTTACAACTTGACCTTTATCTAACTGCATGTAAGAGTGAGCGCCATGCAATTCAGTTATGAGACACGCTCTAAAAATTTTCATTTGTCATGTAAGGTCACTTTTTCTGCGCATTTTTCTCTAAAAGCCACAATTTATCCTACGCTCTCCTCGATTAGAGTCTTGGTCCTTTTATCTAGTGACGCTTTCAGTGGGCCGTATGATTAGTGTTTAATCAATTTGCTATCACGTGAAGGAAGTGGTCGTGGCCTAATTTAGGGCACCGGCACAGCGTTTAGGAGGATGGATTAAAAAAGCCGTTGATGACCTTAATTTGTACGGTCCCGAGGAGAGATTTGAACCCGGGACCTTCCGAATACGAAAGAGGAATTGTAGCCTCTCCGCCACATCATTCGATCCCTCACTTATAAGCGTACATACAGTCATTAAGCAGACAAGAGACCGCGTAAGATGAAGTCACTTGACTTCCGTAACCCATGTATAGGTTCGTGACATAGCTCAAGGGGTTAGTCGTCGGCTTCCCACCGCGGCGACCCCGGTTCGAACTAAGGCCATGCGGGATTTGTGTTGTACAAGTGGAAATGAGGCAGGTTTTATCTGAGTATTTTAGTTTCCCCTCCCAATTCTCATTGAGCCGAAGATCCATACTCATCTACCATCCGGGCCGGTACAATGGGTCCACTAGTGGAGGAGGGTGCCCTAAGGGCTCAGTCTAACCCTACCGCACACTACGAAAATTTTATAAAAACCGATTTATTGGATTTCACCCATGGTTATATACGAATAATTGTAACACATGTGATAATACAGATAACAGGAATTTAGGCTTCTAATTAATTACTTTGTTATACAGAGTAAGTCCTTCGCAATATGAAGTGAATCTCGTACACTTAAAGGGACAAATGTGAACTTCGTACAGTCAATAGGGCTGAGACACTCAAGAACACTCAGAGGCCGCACTAAACCAGACTGTACTGAGACTTTAGGATAGAACTGAAAATGCAGTCAAATAAAAGACAGATATGAAATTGAATAAACCATCGGAATACAAACACTGAAGAAGGAATACAGAAGCAGATGCTACAATATTGTCACGTGCATGAGTGACTATAGACGGGGTTTGGATTGGTAATTGAATTTATTGAACACTTACAGAACGTAATTACAAGTAAGTGCAGCGCTAGGCAGTGACATAGCTCTCTTCCCATCGCGGCGGCCCGGGTTCGATCCTGGGTCTGGTCAAGTGGGATTTGTGGTGGACAAAGTGGCGCTGGGGCAGATTTTCTCCGAGTACTTCGGTTTCCCCTGTCAATCTTCATTCCACCACTTGCTCCACAATCACTCTCACCTATCATCTGGGGCTGGTACAATAGGCCAGAAGTGGCCGCAGTACAAGGGACTTAGTCCCACCCCACTAGCAATAAAAAACACTACAGCGCTATAGCTAATTCACACACTCTACAGTTCACTGCAGCACGAAAGCAGTCTTCTTAGTCTACTGTATCTTCACCGGGTATCGCCTGGCAACGGCTTCCAACCCGTAGCTTCCTCAGCTTCGCGTTCACCTCCTTAACGGGGGACAAGTGTCAACAACTGACTCTTCTAACTGCCGTCCCAAGACTCTGTCGTAATGGCAGCTGATCCACGCTATATAACCCCGGCACGGACCGCACAGAAAACACATCTCTCAACAGTCCTTCTATTGCTGTATCACATGAAGTTATCACATCACTGACTATGAAGGACTGTTACGGGGTGTAGTCTGGTAGATACGAGTACATAGGCCTATCCAAATTACAGACGATCCTATTGCCTCCGTCTTCATGGTAGATAAGTGAACAGGTTAGATTGCCTGCATAGTGCAGACGAGAAGGCGAGGAACTGAATTTTAGGAATCGTAACGCAGTGCAGTTGGGAGACCGACGTTTCGAAGGAACATACCGTAAAGCCTGCTTATGCAGGGATTTTTCGTCTGGCTTTTTCTACCCTGAATATGGAGGCAGTGTGTAGCATCGAACTACACAGCGTCACAGGCCAGAAGACCGCAGCCTTCGTATTTACTGTCGTGAAGGCCCCACATCATCCGACTCCAAGGATGCTGTCCACTACAGCCAAATGCCAACAATGCGCCTGTCAGCATTTTCAGTTATAGAAATAAAGGTGACGAGGAGTCAAGCATGTTGGCACAGCGGTAATGTTCTAGGGCTCGGTTAGAATTGCATCCTGGACAGTGAATGTCCTGACTGCCACGATCGCTTCCTCCCAGATCCCTTCCAATCCATCTAGTGCCCTCCAACTAGACACTTTACTGTCCAGTTGCTGACAGATTCCATAAATAGCCCACGGAAAACATGCGGGCTCTGAGCTTATGAAGTATTCTGTATTCTGGGATATAACGCCGTGTAGTCCGCTGAAAGTCAACGGACGTTTCGGAGGAACATATCGCCTCCATCGTCAGGGTCAAAGTATAATCCAAGTAACAAGCAAAGCTTGCCACCACTTTCATGATCTTTTCAATTAATATCTAATCTAAAATATTACAGATGTTATTATATTGTCACGTGTTGGGTATGTCACGCGACAGATAACTTCACGTGGGTCTCGGATTGAGCGAATCTTTATTGGACACCCACTCTTACAATTATTATGACTTACAATATCACGTGACTGGCTCAGTACTCAACTATCCTTGGCCGTGGCTGGATCCCAACTGTCTCTGGCGGCGGCTGTCCCAAGACTGTCTCGTTCTCGTCTCAATACTCAATATTCCAATCGACGGCCAGGCCCTTTATATAAGGCGCACATGGACTCAATAGAGGACACCCCTCGCTAAGGTTCAACCTCACGTGTTCGGCAATCCTTTGCTTCGGGAACACTCCCTATAGATTACACAGGTAACGTGTCTCGTCTCATCCGTTGTTGCTCAACGACAATTCGTTGCTACGATTTCAAGTTGTCACATAACGGGCGCAACGAACTCTCTGTAGTTCATCTCCGGGGAGCCGCGTTCGTTGCTTCGGCACTCTATGCAACGGCTCACTGTTATTGCGCTACCATGGAAACACGTTACATTGCTCCCTTCTAAAGGTTGCTCGTCCCCGAACAGTCTAACGGTACTTCCTTGGTTTCGTTTCCTAAGGTCCTCTGCCTTTCCTTCTGTGTTTTGCCTTCCTTCCATCCGCCCCTCTTCTTCCAGAGTGCTCGCCCCGAGCACTTCCAAGATCCAGCGGTTGTTGATTTGTTAGTCGCATTGTCTCACATTCATTCCTCACTTTCATTCTTTCCTCATTCATTCTTGCTTCTACTACCGGTTCCTCCCATGCGGGCCGTTTCCTTTCTTTCGTTTTGGGGGAAGGGGGGGTCGACCCCTCCACAGTGTCCAGTTTTTACTTCTCTACAATGGGACAGGAGATATGAAAATTTGCTTTCCGATTTCCAATCCCTTTACCCTCCCGAGGGTCCTGTTGAATTCCCACTTGCTTCCGAGCCGTAGCTGGTCCTCGAAGTCTCGATTCCTGGTTTCCTTGGTGCCTTCCTGGCGCATCAGTTGTCTCCATCTGGGAGTCCATCTTTCTGGGTTCCTCTTGTAGAATTGTTTCTGGTCCGATTCTCCCGCCGTCCCTGTTCGACTGGCGGTCCTTCTTGACTGCTTTGAAACCTGCATCTCTTGCGCTGTCACTTTCGCGCAGCGGGTCATGTTCGGCTTGCAGATGTCTTTCCTGGGCCGTGCCACTGTTGCGCGGTGGCTCGTCCCTCTGCAGGCGACGGCCAGTCTCTTTTGGGGTTTACAATTTTCCCGCGTTGAATTTTTCGGTTTCTGACTGCGGCGCTCCGTGGCCAGTTTTCGGCCCTTACGCCGTTTCCTCGGTTCTCCGACCGGTGTTATCGTGGCGTCTTCTTTCGGGACCTCTCGTTGTCCTGCCGCCTCCAGTGAGGTCGGCTTTCTCTCTTCTTGACGTGCCTCCATCTCTTGGCAAGCCAACGTCTCATCGTGGTTGTCGTTCACCATTTTCTCTCTCATGGCGGCCATTTCTTCTCGCTATGCTTTCAATCGGCCATCATTTGTTCATGTCTGGCGTCGGCCTTTGCTTGCATGGCTAGCAGGAATTCCACTATTTGTTGTGACTCCATTTCTTGGCGCGGTGATTTCGTGTTTGAAGTTTGATCCTGTCGGTCACGTGTGCAAGTCCAATCTTTTAAATTCGATCCGATTAATCGGACCTGATCCCACTTCTGACACCAGTTAATCCGAACTGAATTAAATTAATAAACATTTTACAGTGTCCCAGGAGGAAAGGTCATAGCCATCCTAAGCATATATTCCTAAGCCATATTCCGAACGGTTTCCGAGATAGATTTATTTCATTGTACAGTGCTGTACTGTACTGTACACTGTACAGACGAGCAACACGCCATGTCCTCACACGAGTTGCACCGAGATAGAGCTATTTCACTGTGCAGACGAGCAACACGCCATGTCCTCACATAAGTTGCACCGAGATAGGGCTATTTCACTGTGCAGTACACTGTACAGACGAGCAACACGACATGTCCTCACACGAGTTGCACCGAGATAGAGCTATTTCACTGTACAGTACACTGTGCACTGTACAGACGAGCAACACGCCATGTCCTCACATGAGTTGCACCGAGATAGAGCTATTTCACTGTGCAGACGAGCAACACGCCATGTCCTCACACAAGTTGCAAAGTGCAATCTTCGCAAATGTATTATACTAGGTAAACTATAACAAACTTTGTCACTTGAACAACAAATACCGGTATTATAAACAGTACGTAATATCTCTTTCTTATGAATCATTTTGGAACTGTACAGTGAAACAGCTCTATCTCGGAAACCGTTTGAAATATGACACATGTACATATACACTTTCTTGCTTAGAATTGCCGATACTATGACCTCCCAGAATAATGAAATTTCCTCCTTGGACACTCTGCATAACTTTCCCAGAATATGCCGTGTCCTCATTCCAGCCCGCATGTGATCGCGCCTCACGTTTTGCAAACGTCAGTCAGTCTGCCTAGGGTCAGAATTTCGTACACGCGTTCTTCACAGCGAGCCAGCCATAGCAGATCGGAGGTTCGCTTCTTGAGGGGGGATACTCTAGTCTCCGTCAGACTAGCCTACATCGCTCGACCCTTCTACGAGCACTTCATGTAATACACTTGACGTAACTACAGAGTAGAATGGAAAAGGCCATCCTGTTACTAAATCCAGTCTGAAGGTGTGGAGGAACCGCTGCTCAACTAATGAGGCCTCTTTTTTTTCTGTTCATGATTCCATTAGCTCAAGGTATTTGTGTGTTTACTGCAACAGCCTGACGATAAAAACGCTGAGTGACCCAGAAAACATTCACACGCAAGTTCTCACACAGATCAATTCATTACCCTCTCATGAGGTCTGCGGATTTCGCGGCGGCCGCTGTGGCTGACGTTTCTGGGGAAAGTCAGCGTCTAAAAGCATCCACCATCCAGTTTTCCTCATCGAACAACTCGGAAACCACTTAAAGGATTTTCGTGAAAATGATACTGGAGGGTTTACTGGACTCTGTCCGGGTACGTGCCAATTTTTGTTAAAATCGGGCAATACCGGACGCTTCACATGGAGATGTACGCGCGCTTCTGCGCGTCTCGAGCGTAAGCAGCCGAACGTTTGACGGAATTACGAGGAAGAGTCAGTAAATAGGTCACAAATGGAAGTAAAACAGCTGTAACGGAAGTAATAGGTTTTCTGTGTGTATCACTAGGTGGTAGCACAGTCCAGCTTCATGACAGTCTAGGAAGCTGAGGCGCATGCGCATATTTAGAGGCTGGTTTCAGTAGTCAAAATGGCGACAGTGCTTTAGGATGTGCTACCGAAGAACAGCGTTATGTTCTGTGTTTTTGTGGGCAAAAGACTCGATGCTAGGAATATTCATAAAGAAATGTTTCCGGTTTACGGTGGGAAGTGTTTGTGGCTTAAAGCTGTCCACAACTGGGTGGCAGACGTTACGCTGATGACGAAGAAGTTTGAACGGAGGTGCGGAAATGGCCGAGACAACAGTCAAACGACTGCGCTGCGGGTTTCGACGCACTGGTAAAGGGATGGGACAAATGTATCAGTGTTGGCGGAGGAGGATATATAGAGAAATAAATGTTTTTCCAGGTTCGAATATCACATATTTTGCGTTTTTATTTCAATTCGTGACCTATTTACTGACTCTTCCTCCTAAAAGTGTCTCAAGTAACATCTGTAGAAAAAACTGAGCACGCTCTTTACCGGTAAATTTCGATCCCGGGTCTGGTCAAGTGGGATTTGTGATGGACAAAGTGGCGCTGGGGCGGGTTTTCTCCGAGTACTTCGGTTTCCCTTGCCAATCTTCATCCCACCAAACTCTCCATCATCATAATCACCCGGGGCAGGCTACAATAGGCCAATCAGTGGCCGCCGTGCCGAGTGGATTCAGTTGGACTCCAGCCCCCACTAAGCGAAATATACCGACTGAGCTATTCGGGCTCCCAACTTCCCACCTACTGGGCTGATTTCTGTTCGCTTCTCTGAAGGAGAACCGGTAAATTTCGATCCCGGGTCTGGTCAAGTGGGATTTGTGATGGACAAAGTGGCGCTGGGGCGGGTTTTCTCCGAGTACTTCGGTTTCCCTTGCCAATCTTCATCCCACCAAACTCTCCATCATCATAATCACCCGGGGCAGGCTACAATAGGCCAATCAGTGGCCGCCGTGCCGAGTGGATTCAGTTGGACTCCAGCCCCCACTAAGCGAAATATACCGACTGAGCTATTCGGGCTCCCAACTTCCCACCTACTGGGCTGATTTCTGTTCGCTTCTCTGAAGGAGAACTGCGAACTACTGCAGGTGTGTTCTGGAATGTGACGCCCTTTAGTCTGGTAGATATTTACAAACTTCTGGGAGGAATCCGCTGCTTAGCTGGGGGCAGGTGGTTGTTCCGAGGCGTTAGCAGAATATATGACTCCCACAAGACAGTAATGTCACAGTCATAGGCGTGTGAAATTTAGTTCCTTGGTATTGCTGTTCTGAAGCAGGTGCAGAACAAGTTCACGTACACCACGCATGCGCGTAGGGGAAACAGAACTACCATGATAAAGTGACGTCAAGGTAGATTCTTGCAGGTCGTAGCCATGTGAAGGGTTCCGCAAGGACGAGAGAGATTTACGTTCTAACTAATTTTTAATAATAATAATTCACCTAAAATTAATGCTACTTTCTAATCAATATATCACTCAAATGCAGCAACAACCTTGCGATTAATCGGGATCAACCCACAATGTACACTGAGGTCATGGGAAGGGGTCCCCCACTGTTGCCCTCCCCCCCCCCAGTCGCGCAGCCATTCCTTTCAGACAGATGTTGCCACTGATAACTTTCGCTGCTGGCGAACGTTCTGCGCCGTTTGACAGGCTAAAAGGGCTGGAGGGAGAACAGTAGCGACAATGGAAGGACCAGAACGCTGTCATCCCCTCCACCTGCGGGACTCACTTCCGTGGCCTCAGTATAGCCAACTGAATGCGACTTAACAGAGTTATTAGGACCGAAATGCGTTGACTAGAACACGCGCAGCAAGCTTCGTATGGTAGGCCGCGCCATAGCTCAAGCGGTTAGTCGCTGGATTCTCATCGCGGCAGCCCGGGTTCGATCCCGGGTCTGGTCAAGTGGGATTTGTGGTGGACAAAGTGGCGCCGGGGTGGGTTTTCTCCGAGTACTTCGGTTTCCCCTGCCAATCTTCATTCCACCAAACCCTCCATCATCATTATCACCCGGGGCAGGTACAGTAGGCCAATCAGTGACCGCCGTGCCGAGTGGACCCAGCTAGACACCAACCCCCACCAAGCAAAAAAAAAAATCTTCGTGTGGTTGGTCCACACGCCGACCCCTTCTTGAACCCCACTACAACTTGGGGGGCTTAAACATTGAAGCTAAGAATTCAGAGTAATGAGGGCTATCAACTTCATGGATGTGACGTAACGTACTCCGGGAGAAGTTCCCGTATTGCCTCCATCTTCAAGGTGGAAGAGTAAGGCAATCAACCAGCGCCCCGCTCAGTCGAACTGAGCATCTGCAGAATGAAGGTCGCAACTGTTACCGACTGAACCCATTTCCTGGGTTTGCCGCTGCTCTGACTCTCGCATGCTTCTCGCTGGTTACCTGCTTGGCCTATTCTTCGGCCCTCAGGGTGCAGGCAGTACGTTCCTCCGAAACGTCCGTGAACTTCTACCGGATTGCACGATGTCACCTCCAAGAAGTTACCGCTGTGAGAGACTAGCAGCTCGGAGCTGCAGCAGCCGACCATTGCGACAGAGAGCAACAGGGCACGCGTGACTGTCTTGTCTCCATGTTCAGGAAGGACAGGCCGGGCGCTGTTTCGACACAAACCTGAATACAGAGGTCATTATTCCCTGGCAGGAGACATACCCGTACCCAAGGCACCTATCTCTGTTAAGCCTGGGCGAGAAGAGTTGGAGAGGAGAGGAGAGAAGAGGAGAGGAGAAGAGAAGGAGAGGAGAGAAGATAGGAGAAGAGAAGTGAAGAGAAAGAGAGAAGAGAGGAGAGGAGAGGTGAGAAGAGAAGAGAAGAGAGGAGAGGAGAAGTGAAGAGAAGAGAGGAGAGGAAACGAGACGAGACGAGAGGAGAGGAGAGAAGAGAAGAGAAGAGAAGAGAAGAGAAGTTCATCGTCAAGTATTCTTTNGTTTTCATTTATTTCCATCAACACTACTTAATATCATTAAATTTTCCATTTATTTGTGTTCAAAGGTTTTTTAGGGCCGGTTACGGTAGTCGAGCGGTCAAAGGCATGAACTGTATTCGCTCGCGCGGTAGCCGGGATCGTGGGCTACAGTCCCACACGAAGCACTGATGTTTGGTATTTGTGTGTATTCTGTCTGTGTTGTCCTGTGTTTAGGTAGAGGCCTTCCGACGAGCTAATCACTCGTCCAAGGAGCCCTGCCGTCTGTAAAATGATCAAAATCTAAGAACAACCTCGACACCGTTAAGCTATAAGAGAACGGATTAAGCGAGTTTTTTAGGATTACCTTTTGCCATATTATCGCTTAATCCGGATGACTCTTTCCCCACCCAAACTAATCCAGATTAGCGAGTGTTTACTGTAATGACGGAGACAACGAGGCGTTCCGTGATTCATCTCAGGCATAATTCATATTAAATATAATCGGGGTCGCATCTTCTGGTCCCAGACAGACCCAACTCGCTATCGCATTCATATCGTCCCATTCACTTTCAGCAAACTGAGAAGGTCGGGACACACTGCTACAGAAATGGAAAACGGACAACTTAAGCCTAGCTTCCTGCGGTAAAAGATAACGCATGATGAAACGTGTTTTAACAGATCCACTTTCGAGAAACGGCGTCCACCTCGCCCGATCTTCTGGTCTAATTACCGTACCGCTACACTCCGACTTGCTCCTTGTCCTTATATAACACTTGCCGGGGGCAAGAATAGTGTGTCTTTCTTTCAACCTGATTCACATATACGGTACATCTAGCGGCGCGCAACGAGAGGCTGTTCACATGCACGGTACATCTAGCGGCGCGCAACGAGAGGCTGTTCACATGCACGGTACATCTAGCGGCGCGCAATGAGAGGCTGTTCACATGCACGGTACATCTAGCGGCGCGCAACGAGAAGCTGTTCACATGCACGGTACATCTAGCGGCGCGCAATGAGAGGCTGTTCACATGCACGGTACATCTAGCGGCGCGCAACGGAGAGACTCTTAACATGTGTTGCATTCGTGGTACTCACAGCGGTCACTATGAAGAATACTGTTCCATAGAATGGGGCACGCGGTAGCGTAGTTGGTTGAGGCTACAAGCCGGAAGGTCGCGAGTTCCGAGTCCCGATGAGGTGGATTTCTTCAGTTTACCTAATACTTCCAGCCGCACTATGACCCTAGGGTCGACTCAGCCTCTAACAGAAATAAGTACCAGGAATCTTCCTTGGGAGTAAAGCGGGGCCGGTGCGTAAGGCTGGCAATCTTACCACCATCTGTGAGTCAAGTGTCAAGATAATGTGGGAGCCTCGACGTCTCAGAACCCTATGAGCCTCCATGGCCTGTTACAGCGATAGCTTTATCTTTTTACCTTCTTTAGCTGTCCCACAGGATATAACTCCGTGCAGTCTAGTACAGTACCGACGTTACAAAGGCACATAATGATCCCATATCTAAACTCGAAGAGTAATCGAAACAAGAAACCAGCAAGAAGCATGGAATTTGAAGGTGTACGTTCTTCCGAAACGTCGATAACTTCTACCAGACTACAGGGCGCAACACTTAGTCTGCCTCTTTCACGATCAACTGACACCACCAACAGCAATTCGTGTTCTAACTCTGACCGAAGGAAGGAAAACGCACACGACCAGTTGTAATGTTGTGGTGTCGCGCGCTGGAACAGCGAGTTGCCTGGGAACTGCCATGCAGTCGGACCGCACAGGCAGCGCTCGAAACAGATAAACACCCCTCATTACAGATCACCGCTGCTCTGAGCAACGTGTACTCCTGATGGCAGGCGACAGTGTAACTTGACACATGTGTTACTCCCTTGGCGACCCAGAGGCACAGGACCTCACTCATGTGGCGTATACCACGACACTCAACCGACGTTTCGGAGGAAAATACTGCCATTTGCTGTACTTCTTGCTTCTTGCTTGCTGGTTGCTTGTTTGGCTTACTTTTCAACCCTGAATATAGGAGCATGACATTCCTCTGAAACGTTTATGAAATTCTACAGGACTATACGGCGTCATATACAAGAAGATTGGTATTCGGGGATTATTGTCTTCTAGGATGTGACACCGTGCGATATGGTAAATATGTGTCAACGTTTCGAATAAACCGGTTGCATTTTCAGTGCAAAATACCCTGAAGATGGAGGTAACAGGCGCTTCGTAAATGCTGGTAAAAATACGGCGTCACAATTCAGATGACAGTACAACTAAAGTTACTCCGTTAAGTCCTTGCTGAAAAGCTGATGGCTGCTTAGCTACTCAGGAACTTCCCCGTCTTTTTATGTTCACTGCCGTGTTCACAAAAGCTCGGCAACATTTCGTAATATACTTGTTTCTGTTTTCCGTGAATTGTTAAGACTAATTCCAGGCCACCCCCTCGTCGGCTTTTCGCGACTGCAGCCGCAGCCTGACTAACCGCGTTGGCTGATGACTAGGGACCTGCCTAAAGCCAGTATTGGGCCGCGCCATAGCTCAATCGGTTAGCCGCTGACTTCCCACCACGGCGGCCCGGGTTTGATCCCGGGTCTAGTCAAGTGGGATTTGTGGTGGACAAAGTGGCGCTGGGGCAGGTTTTCTCCGAGTACTTCGGTTTCCCCTGCCGATCTTCATTCCACCAATTGCTCCACAATCATCCTCACCTATCATCTGGGGCTGGTACAATAGGCCAGAAGTGGCCGCAGTACAAGGGACTTAGTCCCACCCCACTAGCAATAAAAAAAAAAGAGTATTCCGACCGAAGGCAGGTTTAAATTCGATCACATGAACACTACTACCTCAGCGACGTAAAGCTCTACAAAAACTTTAAACTGATCAGTTACTTGTAATCTAGAGTGAACGGTTCGAGTCCCGGCTGCGACATAGACTTCCTGACATGGGTGTTTCGCGGGTTTCTTCATTCCCTCCAAAACCATGTGTGTATATATCTTGGACACATCATCCCAATGTATCGTTATGTAGCCTCAGCTGTTGATACATCCGTTAACTTAACGGCGCTATCAATAACGAAAAGGTACAGCGTCTCAGAATAGGACGATTAAAGAATGTGGAGCAGTTGGCGGAATGAAAATTGGCAGGGGAAACCGAAGTATTCTATTCGTCCATCAAAAATCTCACGTAACCTGATGTGGGATAGAACCCGGGGCGCTGTGGTAGGAAACCGGCGACAGCATCGTTAAACAAACCATAAAATGAACAAATCAAGTCAACTAAGTAACTCCATGTTAATGGGCGTAAGGAATTGGAAGAGAGCAGCGCAGGATAGAGAGGAATGGAAGGGCCTCATAAGGGAGGCCAAGGCCCGACATCGGGCTGTTGCGCCATAGAAGAAGAAGAAGAAGAAGAAGAAGAAGTAACTCCAAGGAGCTGAGCCCTTCTTGAGAAGCCGCCAACTGTGCAGCTACTCAAGAATTTCCGAGCATTTTATGGAACCCGAAGGTTCATTACCGTGTTCACACGAGACCTCCACTGGGCCCTATACCGAGCCAGATGAATCCAGTCCATACCACCCCATCCCATCCAATATCCATTTTAATATTACCCACCCACTTATGCCTTGGTGTACCTAATGGACTCTTTCGTTCTGGCTTTCCCACCAATATCCTATATGGACTCCTCCAGCATTCATGTTACATGCCTTGCCCATCTCATCCTTGGCGAAGAGTACAAGTTATGAAACTGATCATTATGCAGTTATAGAGGTAAAGCTATCCCTGTAACAGGTTGTGGAGGCTCATAGGTTTATAAGCTCCGACATTTTCTCCACAATTCGCTCACAGATCGCAATGAGGTTGTCAGTCTTACGCGCCGGCCTCCCCTTACACCCAGGAATATTCGTGGTACTCATCTCTGTTTGAGGCTGAGTCGACACCCGTGTCCATAGTGCGGCTGGGAAGATTTCGTCAGCTGAAAAATTCAATTAGCTCATCGGGAATCGAACCCATGACCTTTCGGCTTGTAGCTTAGTGCCTCAACCAACAACACTACCGTGTGCCCGTCATACAGTTATAAATAAAATAAAAATATTACTAATTTTGTATTATATATGCCGAATATGAGAATCTAGACAGACACGTTAAGAAACTCTGTTCTACGTACGCGTACAATGAAATGTCCTTGAACGTCGGCAGCCACAATGATCCTGCAAGGCAGGAATGCACACATAGAGAGACAATCACTTCTGTTTAGTCACGTCGAAACCAGTTAAGACTAGTGGGTAAAATTGTAATGAATGATTCATTTCTCTCTACATCTTTGGTGCGGAATGCTCCCCACACCACCCCCCGCGACAAGCATCCAGCAGGGGTGAACACACAAAAACATTCAGGTTTTCATACGAAGTATCCATCATGTTTGTCCGATTTCAACCAAAATTAAAATATAGCGTCCATAGAGTTTAATAAAACTACCCAGTATCAAATTTCATGAAAATCCATTAAGCGGTTCTCCAGAGTTCTAGAGACGCCCACAATTGGTAGCACACAGCTCTGTGTGTCTCAGCTGACAGACATAATTATTGTCGACTTATTCTAACGGTCGCTCTTTGAGTTGCGCTGAGGGCGTTACTCAACTCACTGCCACCATTCCTACATTTCAGATCAAAGACTGCAACTGTTCATACAGTTTCACGTAAGTTGTAACCACAAATTCACCTTTCTCAGCTTCGTGATTCAGTCGCACTGCTAAATGCGCTAAGATCTGCACTCGAGCGTGACGGACAGACCGACAAGTCCGCTATCTTTTCCGTGTATGCATAGAATAACATTATGACGTAATGCTGAAAGGAAAGGTTCGGCGGGCATGAATATATACAGGGCAGCAGACTTCAGTTCAATGTTAAAAACGTTTAATGGATTCTAAAACGGAAAATGAATGTTGTCTATTGTTACAATGTGAAAGAGCCACATTACCTGAGACCCACATACACACAGACAATCCCTCACACGTTTCAAGCTCTTTCCTGTAGTCTGAATGCCACACACAATAGGCAAACTTCTTTGTCTTTCTTGTTCCTTCAAGACATCGACGAGTGACAAGGCCCCACGCTCCGCTAGCTTCGCAGAAACTATCGATGTTATGTCCTCAGTGATTGCTTCACCACAACGTACACAGCGCGGCTTCGAAACAAACGGAGCGCTACAATACTGCGGGCACTAGCTAATTCCGTTACAGTTAATCCGGATGTGCGGATAATCCTGATCGAAATATGAAAAATGCTGTTCACAGTTGAGTACATACTCTAAAAAGACACGCGGCAGATGAGTCGCTTGTCTGTTCAGACAAAACTTGACGAGTTTCTATTAAACCTGCATTATTACGTTGAAAAACAAACACAAGTATTGGTCTATACCTACAGCAAGACCACTCCAGTCCATACCACCCCATCCTGTCTCTCTAAGAACCATTTTAATACTATAGATCCACCTATGTCTTGATCTTCCTAGTAGCTCTTTCCTTCTGACTTTCCCACCAATTACTACATGCATTCCTATTCTCCCACACTGATTCTACATGCCCTGCCCATCTCATCCTCCTTGACTTGATCATTCTAATTACACTTGGTGAAGAGTACAAGTTATGAAGCTCCTCATTATGCAGTGTTCTCCAACCTCCTGTCACTCCATCTCTCCTCGGTCCAAATATTCTCCTGCTCTCAAACACCCTCAGTCTATGTTCCTCTCTTAATATCAGAGACCAAGTTTCACACCCATACAGAACCACAAGCAAAATTATAGTTTTGTATGATCTAATTTTTATGTTTTAGGCAGCAGACGAGAAGACAAAAGGTTCTGGACTGAATGGTAGCAAGCATTACCCGAGTTCAATCTCTTCTTAATTTCCTCCTGAGTCAGGTTTTAATTTGTTACTGTCGTTCCCAAATATCTGAACACACCCACATTTTAGCGATGCGTCTATACGTATACAGACAGAGGGCACTTCAAAAACCCCTTTTTCATGCTCTGGGAGGCTGAAGACCATGTAAATATGGCGAAACACTAAGATCGATTTCCTTCCCAGAACAATACTGCTACTATATCATGGATGTGTGACTGTAGACGGGGTTTGGATTCCTGATCACATTTACTGGACTCTCTGACACAGCGCGTTACTCCACTTCACAGTTCACTATCATACACCCACACTAGTGTCCAGTCAAGTCTTCATGCCTTTGCTTGGCAGCGGCTTCCAACGACGGACGCTCCTCTTCTGCATTCTCGAACTGTCCCCGACCTCAGGTACGAGCTTCTCACAGCAACAGAGTCAGAGTTACTTTACGAATAGCGGTTTGCCGGCAATCAGTTCGTCTTGGCAACAAGCCCCTTGACACCCACGAACGGTATTTTTTTTCTTTCAATTGAACACTCTGCGGTCATAGTCCTTATGTAACATCCTCTCTGAAGAGATGATGGGTCTGTCGTTTATTGGTCCTAGCAGCGCAGTCATTCTTGGGTCCGAGTCCCGCGGGACTCATGACCATATTTTACTGTCTCAGCGAGATTATCACAGCGGCCACCATGGAGCATGCGCACTGTCCTACAGCATGCGACGTCAGGTCATCTGCCCGACTGTGTGGTACATATGCAACTCTCTGCACCGTCCCTCGTCTTACGTCCGTCGTTTAACGTAACTTGCAGCAACACGGAGCGGGTTAGTGTGGCGGTAATGCTCTATACTCGTATTCGGGAGGTGGTCGTTTCGAATCTCGGCCGGGACATTGGCTATTTTGACTCAGGTATTTCCTGATTTACTTAACCTCACCGCCATCTATGGGCCGATGTCTAGATAATGTGGGAGCCTCGACGTCTCACAACCCTATGGGTCTCCATGGGATAGCTTTACTTAACCTCACCGCCATCTGTGAGCCGATTGTCTAGAATATGTGTGGAAGCCTCACCGTCTCACTAACCTATGGGCCTCCACGGACTCTTACGGGGATAGTTTTACCTTTCTTTGCCTCAGACCCTCCCTACAAATGTCAGGAGACCAAGGTCACTTGCTTCAAGTCCGTTTCCAGTTCATGAATCATCAATCATTGTTCATTCGAAGCTTCATAGGCCTACCCCAGTTGATGGCAGCGCCGTGGAGGAACCCTCAGAGAGAAATTAGCATTGCTTTTATGGACAGAAGCAGATACTGCATTCTACGATCAGATCAAGTTTATTTACACTTTCTATTAGAAGAATCTGGCTCTGTCAGTGACCACTTCCGCAACAACGAAACCTGTTTCACATACGTCGGAAGGAGTGAGCTCGGGGCGAGGCTTTCTTGCAGGCACGCGCTGCCGGTCTACCGTCTGCGTAACAATTTACAATATTCTACAGTAAACGTTAAAGGCAAGAGTAAAAGTGTTTTCCTTGCGCTATACGAATACAGAACTTCTACGCCTTGAACACTGTGGCATGTCTGCTGAAAGCCAGAATTTTAAAGCCGGAAGAGACAGCTGTTGCTAGGGAACGGCTCCGTAACCACACCCGTTGCTTGGCGATTAATCAGTACCCGTCACGTGACAGGCCGCAACAGATAAGCATGGAACAATAAAAAAGCTGTTGGAAGCGGTGTTCTTCGCGCGGTCCGTGCCGAGGCTATATAATAAGGACCAGCTATCATCCTGGCGTAAAGGGGATTTCAAATACCTCCACCGTAGCCTTGCGAGTCGTAGGAGGCGACTAGAAGGGAACGCGGTGCCTGGAGGTACAACTGGCCTACCCAGTTCTTGCGGAATATAAATACGAGGACCTGGCCCTCCAGGTTCGAGGAGTCTCGAATCTGAGACAGTAAACTGTGGTAATGATTCCCGCCAGACTCGGACCCGAGAATGACTGCGCTAGCGAAGGTCGGCAACAAACGACAGACCCGTCTTCTAGTCAGAGAGGGCATCCCACATCAACAAACCCGTGACTGTCTGACAGTAACAAAGATCTGGTCTTGGGCCCCATATTGGGGCTTGATACCAAGATAGACTGACTGACACTGTGTGGGCAGAATGCAGAGTTATGTTCGTACTTCACAGGAAACACATTACATCTCCGCTACAAAGCCCAACCGGTTAATGCTGTCTAGGGAAACAGTCGCTGTTTATTGTAAGAACCACACGGAACACATAAATACACTGTGTGGGCAGAATGCAGAGTTCAGTTCGTGCCTCACAGGAACACATTACATCTCCGCTACAAAACCCAACCGGTTAATGCTGTCTAGGGAAACAGTCACTGTTTATTGTGAGAACCATACGGAACACACAAATACACTGTGTGGGCAGAATGCAGAGTTCTGCTCGTACCTCACGGGAAACACATTACATCTCCGCTACAAAGCCCAACCGGTTAATGCTGTTTAGGGAAACAGTCGCTGTTTACTGTGAGAACCATACGGAACACACAAATACACTGAGTGGGCAGAATGCAGAGTTCAGTTGGTACCTCACAGGAAACACATTACATCTCCGCTACAAAGTCCAACCGGTTAATGCTGTTTAGGGAAACAGTCGCTGTTTACTGTGAGAACCATACGGAACACACAAATACACTGAGTGGGCAGAATGCAGAGTTCAGTTGGTACCTCACAGGAAACACATTACATCTCCGCTACAAAGTCCAACCGGTTAATGCTGTTTAGGGAAACAGTCGCTGTTTACTGTGAGAACCATATGGAACACACAGGTACACTGTGTGGACAGAATGCAGAGTTCAGTTCGTACCTCACAGGAAACGCATTACGTCTCCACTACAAAGCCCAACCGGTTAATGCTGTTTAGGGAAATAGTCGCTGTTTACTGTGAGAACCATAAGGAAGACAGAAATACACTGTGTGGGCAGAATGGAGAGTTTCTGTACGTTAAAGCAAGTGGTACATACAGTTACCACTGTAACAAAAAAGAACTTGGAGTGCGAATAGTGGACCATGCTAATGAGAGGGAGATGCGATCGAGAGCATGGTCAGTCATCATAATGAGGAGCGGGGAAAGTTGCAGCCGATGCTGCAGTGTGGCTCTCATACTGTGTAGCGAGCAGACCTCAAGAATGCGGTCGCCGTCCGCCTGAGGCGCCTTGATCTAGCAAAATGGCGACTAGATATTAATAAAGTTCGCTTCAGTTTCTATTTTTTATTTTTATTTAATTAATAGCATATTTACAATCTACTCGCGAAAATATAGAGTAAAAATTTAATTTGTTCTAAGTAGGTGACTTCAGTAGAGAAGTCATCCACTGATGGTACTCCATATCTCATAAAATTGTATATATATAAATTATTGGCAGTACACAGCGCAGCTCTGTTCTTCTTGTCACAGGTTCTTCCTTAAGTTCCTCCGAAACGTCGGTGAACCAACCGAATACACGGCGTTACATCCTATTACAGCAGTATTCTCCAAATTTCCTGTGTTCACGTGTTAGACGCTGTGGTCCCGAGGAACCCAGGGATCTTAGAATGAAGGCCACAATGACACCGTTTCGCCCTATCCACATTTACCGACGTTTCGGAAGAAGCTGCTGCCTCCATCTTCAGAAGAGATGTAAACATGAAGGCAGTAGGTTCGTTCGAAAAGTTAGTAAACCTCTACCACACTACACGGCGTCACAGACCAGAACACTACGATCTTCAGACTATAAGTTAATAAGACGCAACAACAATAATGGCGGGCTTTATTATTACGGGTATTGAACATTTAAGTTTGGCCTGGGCTGTGTGTGATAGAAATTCTGAATTCAGGCTAAAATTCGTCGTTACAGCGACGGGCTGCATGGCTGGGGTTACATTTCCGACAGGGACAGCGTCCGCACCGGCTTTGGGGCCCACCCCTCCTCATACTCGTATATAACGGGTACCGGAAGTTGTTCCCGGGAAGTGAAGCTCACCATTCACCTCTATCTAACGCCGAGGTTAACAAAGGCGGAGCTATACCTCAACTCCTACATACGTCTTAATGGGGTGGTGCTTAATTAATTGGACAGACGGACAAATGTGACTTTACCTAGCCGCTGCATTTCGTGTTTTTTCGCAGTCCCTCCCTAAGAAATACGAGACAGTACGCTATAATCAAATCGGCTCCCTTTTAAACGAACTACTCTTGTTTCAGACTCCGTACAGAACTGACTTGGTTGCCCAAACTGTCTTCCTTATAACCCCTTGGAACGGACCGACTAGAATACACATCATTTCCAGCAGTACTTCTATTGTTACACGTCGATTCGTTGATGCGGCAACGTGTTTACCGAACCGTTGCTTACAAGCGGCTCTGGTATATTTATCTAGCGGTCGTTGCATAGTAACGGCTCTACATGCTATAGTGTGCATATTAATTGCAAACTTCTTTTTTTCTGCGTCATGTCGATTTTTTTTATGCGTATCGAAATTTCTACGGCTAACTCGCATAACAATTTCTTTTTTCCACCTCAGCCAGTCTACTGTTGCTATATTTCGCTTCGGCCAGACATAAACTGGAGTACGCGTCTCTTGCAATTACTGACTCCAGTAAACTGAGCGCATGCGCACACAGACAATCTGCAACACTTTGCCACAATACGGGATATCTCTATGATAATCTACTGGGAAGATTAAATTTGCTGACACTGCATAACAGGCCTTATCATTTTGATGCTCAATAAATGTTTTTAGTGGCACCAAGCGTTACCCCTCTGTCCTCGAAACGGTCGGTCCGCCTTCGCGTTGCTCCTTGGAACATTCTCACCTCCACTTGCCTTTCTGGCCGCTGTCCTTCGGCTGGCTGCGTCTGTAGCGCAAATTCGGTACGTAAACTTACAGATATGTTCAGGAACTCGTGTTAGAGTGTTAAAAAAGCCTGAACTGGTTCATGTTCTTTGTTTCTGTTTGTGTCCTCCTGCGATGTCATATTGTATTCGTGTTGGCTGTTGAGCTCACACGCAAATAAAGAGAGAATCGAACTGAACTATGATTTACGCGATTGAAGTAGGCCGTGTAAGTCGGAGGGTGGACGGGTGTCACGGGGTAGAGAAGTGCCCAACTTGCTGCTGCGAATGCTCGGGAGCTCTGCTTCCCGCTGCTACTTCTTCTATCTGGCCAGCTTACTCCAGTGGACATGCTGATACCAGAGACGCCGCAAGTAAGAGTCCTCCAGCCACTTAAATGCACAACGAAGGGAATGCGTAACTTCGGTTCGGGTAAGATGGCGAGAAGTACTGGATAAATGGCGTGGAAATGATGGACGAAAATGGGCAATAAAATACAGACCTTGAGGAAGAAGGAATGCCGGGAGACAAAAAAGAAGGCAACCAGAGGAACGGTGACATGAACAGACCCTAGAGCTACAAATGAATAAGAAGGAATGCAGTGTAAAACCCTGCATGAGGAACAATTTTGGAATGAAATTGAGAGTTCTGTCAATAAAATTGTCAAGCATTACGTTCTCAACGAGAATAGACGTTAATTGCTGGACAACGGGTTTGAGTACCACGGTATTACAGGTGTATCCGGCACAACGCAGACATGAAAGACAGTAGCGGAACCCTTACAGTAGATCGCCTAGCAGTTATTTTTTTTATTGCTAGTGGGGTGGGACTAAGTCCCTTGTACTGCGGCCACTTCTGGCCTATTGTACCAGCCACAGATGATAGGTGAGGGTGATTGTGCAGCAGTTGGTGGAATGAAGTTTGGCAGGGGAAACCGAAGTACTCGGAGAAAACCTGCCCCAGCGCCACTTTGTCCAACACAAACCCCACTTGACCAGACCCGGGATCGAACCCGGGCCGCCGCGGTAGGAAGCCAGCGACTAACCGCTTGAGCTATGGCGCGGCCCTCGCCTAGCAGTTACAAAGTTCACAGAAATCCAGAATTCGATAGACCAGAGATGAGTCCGAGATTCCGAAAATAGCGAGAAATTCCGAAAACAGACCTCGTTAAGGAGTTCAATGTGTGAGCATTTCTTATCAAGCGCAACTGTAACGGACGCGCACACTAATCCAATCATCAAATCTAGAACACACAATTATTCGTCACGCTAACTCCCTATAAGTGACACTGTATGTATTAGGCGGCCCATACACATACGAGTCCAGCTCGCGAGTCCGGCACGGCGAGGAGCCTGGCTCGGATTAACTTCACCCACACATTAGCGTCCATTTGTCTATAATCCCTCTAAATTGCAACACTTTTATTTTACACTTCGATACACTCTCTAACACTACATGTTTCGCCTCAAACGACCATCTTCAGGTGTTTTTTACAGATATTCAATTAAGATTGTGTCGAAACTGCTACATGTTTCACTGTTCCAATTCATTTTAAAAAAACCACACGCTGTAGTCTTCTTTTTAAGTAAAATAATATAAAATTCTTTTATAATTTGTTACTTATTGTTTTGCTTCACTCAGTGTGTCGTCATTTCCGTAAAATATAAGACGCACTAGTAAAGACAACACCACACGTTGAGGAGGAAACACAAACCAGGAGCAGATAACTAACGTGAGGACCAAGCTGCCAAGGAAAACATCGGAAAAGAATTGACCGAGAATTTATAAGATATAGAAATTAAACGATAACACGAAAGAATCCTGAACGGATATCCGGAATGCGCTTCTCATGTTCTCACGTGCCGTCACTTAGCAGCAGTTGCAGAGACTCGCAGCTGTAGAAAATACAATTCACAAAAAAGTCTGTTTCGTAGTGGACATCATTAAATTTTTGTCGAACATATATCAGTGATGTTTTAACCTTTAAACAGCGTGTAGAAACTGTTCCAGTGAGCACTTTAAGGACCCAGCAACAACGGAGGAACCGGGTTCAGCAAACAGAGCCTCAGGACTCGGCAATAGCACACAACTTCCACTGGAATGTAGTGAGTCCACACAACGCATAGCTGCATCATCCAGTTCGCGTCTTTGTGAGGATTTTAGGTTACCCGCATTTAATACTGCATAATAAAGCTGTAGAGATTTTTCTTGATTAAACGGTGTTAATTTCCGGTGAAAATTAAAGGAAAATCTCAACGTTATGCCCCAAGCCCGCGTCCTCTGTAAGATAAAAGAATAGAAAAAGCTATCCCTGTAACAGGCCGTGGAGGGCCATAGGGTGGTGAGACGTCGAAGCTCCCACATTTTCTAGACAGTCGGCTAGCAGATTTCGGTGAGGTTAAGCAAAGCTTTCCTTGTAACAGGCCGTGGAGGCCCACAGGGTTGTGAGACGTCGAGGCTTTCGCATTTTCTAGACAATCAGCTCACAGATGGCGATGAGGTTGTCAACCTTACGCGCCGGCCTTTACTCCCTAGGAAGATTCCTGGTACTCCTTTCTGTTAGAGGCTGAGTCTATCCCAGGGCCGTAGTGCGGCTGGAAGGATTAGGTAAATTGAAAAATCGACCTTATCGGGAATAAAACCCGCGACCTTCCGGCTTGTAGCATAGTACCTCAACCAACTACGCTACCAAACGCCCCCTTACTAAGCTTGAAGTAAATGGAAATATCGTACATGTATAAGGACTAGTTGAACGTACGTGTGTACATAGCAAATTTAAACTGAAACTCTTCACGAGAGTAGCCCTAAGATGGTTTGGACTAACTAACTCCATGGAGCTGAGCCCTTCTTGAGAACCCGCAAATTGCCCAGCTACTCAGGAACGTCCCGCATTTTATGGAACCCGAAAGTTCATTACCGTGTTCACAAGAGCCCTTCACTGGACCCTATCCTGAGCCAGATCTATCCAATCTCACTCTATCTCACTAAGATCCATTTTAATATATTCCACCAACCTACGTCTTGGTCTTCCTAGTGTTTCTTTCTTTCTGCCTTTCACACCAATATCCTATATGCACTCCTCTTCACACCCATTCGTGCTACATGCCCTGTCCATTCATCCTCCTTGACTATACTTTCTAACTATACTTAGCGAAGAGTACAAGTTATGAGGACTCCTCATTATGCAGTTTTCTCCAACCTCCTGTCATTTCATCTCTCTTCGGTCCAAATATTCTCCTGAGCACCCTGTTCTCCGCCGTGTCGTGGCGGATTACAGTCACCATGCAACGAATTCTGGGGGAGGGGGCTTTCCTTAGGAAAATGAGGTGGGTGCGGAAAACTTGCCACTGAACTGTATCTTGTGTCAAGCTCAAGAGTCACTGGAACTCCATGTCCAACCCCCACACACATCTTCATTGTGCTGTGACTAAACTGGTGCACAACGTTGAGAACATGGCGCGCCGGGACACACTCACTGACGACTCTCTTCAGCACGGCAGCCTTACGTAACAATTCAGAAACATGACCGCCATTATCTTGCGCCGCATGAGATACGAACTTTTACCGCGCTGCTGGCCTGGGGTGGGGTGGGGCATGGTGGGACTGGTCCATTCATCTTCCGGTTAGCGGCCAGGCTTCAGGCGTAAGTAGTTCAGATGAAAGTACTCTAGAAATGTTGGCACATCCAAATGTGGACATAAATCCAGCTCCGCTCTACCGGCACATTCTAACGCACAGTGGTAATTATTTGTACCGCCAGCTTCAATATACACACAAGGTAAAGGTAAAGTTCTTCTTGTGCTTCATTAAGCATTACGCAGTGAAGGCGTATGGGGAAGTGGATGTATAGACCCATATTTTCTTGACTGCGGCACTCGCTGGAGGTGAGTGGTCACCTTCACGCCCGAGGAAAGAGCCCCGGTACCCACTGTATAGGACACGACATGGAGAAGTGAAAATTCTTGCCTCACCGGGGCTCGAACTCCGACTCCTTCGTCCTCTGTCTTCTCCTATTAATATCATAAACCAGGTTTCACACCCATACCAGGCAAATAAAAGTGCTGCATATTTTGCCCTTATATTTTTAGTTATTGGAAGGGAAGACAAGTGAACTGAGAGACAGCAAGCATTCTGTGAATGTGATTCCCAATGTGCTACAAGCCGAAACATCGCGGTTTCGATTCCCGATGAGGTAATTAGATTTTTCAATTGACCTATTCCTTCCTCCCACACTGTGGCCCTGGATTGGAATCAGCCTCTAACAGAAATGAGTACCAGCAAACTTCCTGGAGGTAAAGGGCGGCCGGTGCGTAAGGCTGACAACCTCACCACCATCTGTGAGCCAACTGTCTATAAAATGTGTGAGCCTCGACGTCTCACAACCCTGTGGGCCTCCACGGCCTGTGGAATAAAAATAGCTCTTCCCAGAACTTCTTGCTTCAAAATAAGAAAAGAATGCTAAAAAGACAGTTTGATATTCGATTATTTGTCTACTGTCATGAAAATGGTTGAAATAAGAATATTCTACGAGCTTTGCATTAGTACAGCAAGGCGTTCCTGTCATGTAAATAGCGTTCTCTATAAGCATTCGTGGTGACTCTGTGTCACTTATTTCATTCTTATCGTCAGTTCAGTTACTTCTCGTAGGGTCAACCTGCTGGAAGTGTACTCACGCCACAGAACTACATTCTTAACTAATTACTTCTAAACAATAAGCATCAGTAGGAACCGCCCGGGGGCTCTGTCTGTGGTCCATCCGTATTCGGCGCCATGACACGGCAACTTCTGGAAACAAAACAATGTCTTGCAACAATGGAATATGGCTCATTCGTATTGTGGCCTACAGACCGTTGCTGGGTAACGCCCGCAAACATGCACGCAACAATAGAACTGTGTTTTCTATGTGGTGNTGCACCTATAGACTGTAAAGCTAAATGTAAAGTTGTCCCTGTGCGAAACTAATTAAGCACTACGCCATGACGATGTATGGGGGAGTGGATGTATAAATCCACATTTTCTTGACTTCGACACTAGTTGGAGCTGAGTGATCAGCTTTACGACCCTGCCGCCTTGCCCCTGGGGAAAGAGTCACCGGTACCCGTTGGATAGGAGGCCGGGTGGGCCCCAGACCTTGCATAATTGAGGACGAAATTTTCGCATAGGAATAAAAGAATTACAGCAGAATTTTTTGTTATTCGCATTATTTCAAACTTTCAGCATGAAGTGAGAGTTTTATATTGCATTATTTCAAATTTGCATAAAACACAACCTCACTGTTCTTCCCTTGCTGTTTTCTTCATTCTTCCACCCTGACGATGGACGATCATCCGAAACGTCGGTACATTTGTTCAATTTTTTTTAAATATCGTATTATTTCAAGTTCGCATAAAACGCGACTCCACTGTGCTGTGCTTGTTTCCCTCATTCTTCCGCCCTGAAGATAAACGTTACTCCGAAACGTCGGTACACATGTACCCTATTTATATCGTATTATTTCAAATTCGCATAAAACGCGAATCCACTGTGGTGTGCTTGTCTGCCTCGTTCTTCCGCGCTCAAGGCGGACGTTCCTCCGAAACGTCGGAATATTTGTCGCCGACTATACGGCATCATATGACATAACTGATCATAGCCACTACCGTGAGAGCGTGCTGCGGTGCATGACGAAGAGAGTAACCTGTTGTGGGGAGGAGCTGTCAGTCAGCATTTCACTTTCTAAATGATCTCAATTTCTTTGCGGATCGCTATTCCTGCCATCATGATCATCGGCCTCATTATCCGACTCGCACATTGCCCTAACTATCTCCCTTCTCTAGCTCCTGCGGCTGGTTCCACACTTTCCCACTCATAATAAACTATTTCTGCATACAATTACAGGGGGCACGCTGTAGCGTAGCTGATTGAGGCACTATGCTACAAGCCGGAAGGTCGCGGGTTCGATTTCCGATGAGGTCAGTGGATTTTTCAATTGACCTAATCCTTCAGCCGCACTATGGCCCTGGGGTTGACGCAGCCTCTAACAGAATTGAGTACAAGGAATCTTCCTGGGGAGTAAAGGGCGGCTGGCGCGTAATGCTGGCCTCACCGCCATCTGTGAGCCGATTGTCTAGAAAATGTGGGAGCCTCGACGTCTCACAACCCTATGGGCCTCCACGGCCTGTTACAGGTATAGCTTCACTTAACCTCACCACCATCTGTGAGCTGTCTAGAAAATGTGGGAACCTCGACGTCTCACAACCATATGGGCCTCCACGGCCTGTTATAGGTATAATTTAACTTAAACTCACCGCCATTTGTGAGCTGACTATCTAGAAAATGTGGGAACCTCGACGTCTCACAACCCTATGGCCCTCCACGGCCTGTTACTTAACCTCACCGCCATCTGTGAGCCGATTGTCTAGAAAATGTGGGAGCCTCGACGTCTCACAACCCCATGGGCCTCCACGGCCTGTTACAGAGATAGCTTTACCTTTACATACCATTAGTCGATTCGTACTGACTATATTGTAGCCCTGTCGCCTGCATTCATAGCACAGCATCACACAAACATTCATGCCACAAATGGGATAGTATCCTTCATCACTTTCTTAGGCGGACTAAGATAATACATGCCTCATATGGCGTAGCCATCAGGTTCAGCATTGTCGCTTTCATCTATCTTAAGTGATGCAGCGTTGTTAAATAGCAAACCAATCACAATTATTTCTGCGTCGTCTTGAGGCTTGTTCTCTGCATCTGCAGACCAGGTCCACTGCAATGAAAAGCTGCAAAAATTCTTCTTAAAGATTTATACCATCTCGCACTGAACGTTGTGTAACCCGATGAAAGCTAACTGAAGTTTCGGAGTAATATTTTGAATCCATCTTCAAGGTTGATTCTTGCGGTCACCTTTTTACGGTTTTTTTTTCTTGGTTTACTCGTCGACCGTGAACTTGGAGGCGATACACCCCTACGAAACGTCGCTTGACTTTCACCTAACTCCACAGCGTTACAACCCAGTAGACAGAACTTGCCGTCTGTCTTGGCTGTGAGAACCCCGAAACCAACGCGCGTACAGTAGCTTCGTCCCGTCTCGCACTCTGTTAACACGTCTTCTGTGTAACAATGCGATAACCGCTGAACGAATTTTCATGAAATTTGGTACCGGCAACTTCTACTAGAAGTTATCGCCACATTACAATTACGCTTCAAACGGGACAACAATAAGGGCTATTTTTACTTAACTTCCTGCGTTAATCTCGACCGTGCCTCGCCAAAGAGAGGTACCGGAGCGAACATACGTGGTGGAGAGATATGAAAGTGTAGGCCCATTACCAAGAGCCGTGTAAACAGGCAACAGTACAACCGCCACTGCTGGGAAACAACTCTGTGCACACGTCGCTTTTCCGACTTGGAGGCGGGTTCGAATACCTCCACCTGCGAGTCGCAGGAGGCAACGAAAAGGGAACCCGGTGCCTGAGGATATAACTGGGCCACCCTGTTCCTGGGGGATACAAATACAGGGACCTGGCCCTCCAGGTTGGGGGAGTCTCGAATCTGAGACAGTAAAATATGGCCATGAGTCCCGCGGGACTCGCACTCAAGAATGACTCCGCTGGCGAGGGCCAGTAGCAATTATAAACTACAGACCCGTCCTCTCCATATCAGGAAACCCGCCACTGTGACAGTAATAAAAAGTGGTTTTGGGCCACAGATGAGGGCTCGACACCAAGAGAGACTTACAGACTGACAGACTGACAGACCGACCGTCAATCGTAACATAACTCTGATTTTCGGTTGAGTCTATTGAGAGATGCAGTTGGGAGAAGTCATATGTTGGTAGCTGAGGCCGGAAACAGTTCGGTAATCCGAAGGAAGGGGAATATTCGTCGTTGGAAGCCACTACCAAGCAACGGCTATTGAAGACTGAGAAGAATCTTGTGTTTTATACTTACAGTGATGTTTGGAGCATGTAACTCATGGAGACTGCCGTAGTTGTTTGTAGTTACGAGTGTAAGTGTCCAACAAATCCGACTGCTAATCCAAACTCCGTCTATAGTCACTGTATCACGTGACATTACATTCGAGGCCTCAAGGGACTGCCAGTCACCACTTGCCCATCCATTTTCAATGCAGTTTCACCCTTTCTACTTTGATCGCCTCGTGTGTGGTGACCTATTCTAACGATTTTAGTACAATGCCCGTTGAAAATTCAACGGGAAACCTCTTCGTGTGTTAAACTTACGTACCTCTGAATCCCCACTTTTCCCGTATTCCTTTTCCAGCCTTTGACTTGTCTGTACTATTGCCATTCTTTTCTCCCTTCTTTCCTCCCTCTCCTTTCCGTTAAACCGATTTCGATATCGTCCTAAATGTACCGTTACATGAGACAAACAACGGAAGACAGAGCCGTGCCATGTACCGTACGAGTATTATTTCGATGTATTCCTTGGAGTCTGCTGTCCCTGTAAGCACAAGCATGGATACGTACAAACAAACAAATTCGTTTCCGAACATCCAGGCTAATAAGTACTGCTCAGGTCCTGGATAGCTTCCATGCTCGAAACTGACGTACCAGACCACTTTGCATGTACTCCTAGTTTCTCTTTTATCCCACACATACAATCATACAAATACAAACAATGGCTTTTATAACGTTCACATCGTCAACGTGCAAAAAATAAATGCGCCATCATCGCCACTAACGGTAACTAAGTCTTCTCTGAACGCAGACATACGCTGTACACCAAACTGGCTCTCGACGCGTAATACATCCAGTGGGGCGTATACATGACAAGCAAAGTTATGCCCTATGCGAATAGGTTGGGTCCAGAATTTAATGAGCAAAATTCCATTTCTATAATTACTGCTACCGGTCACGGTAGCCGAGCGGTCTAAGGCATGTACTGTCTTCGCTCCCTTGGAAACCGGTATCGTGGGTTCGAATCCCACTCAGGGCATGGATGTTTAGTTTGTGTGTGCGTTTTTCTGTGTTTGTGTACAGGTAGAGGCCTTGAGACGAGCTGATCACCCGCCCAAGGAGTCCTACCGAATGTGTAAGATCTAGAAAAACCGAAGTGAATGGAGAAGTTCATGGAGGTAGGCCTAGGCCCACTTAGGCTGTAGTGCCAAGGAAAAAAAAATACTGCTTCCTTCAGTGCCATCTACCGGTAGCAGATTAAGAAAGGTGGACTTCGTTTTCATGTCAAGCTAAGCACAAGGTAACGAGACAACCGTGGTTCAGAAGAAATAATGACTTAACTAATTAAAGTCAATTTCTGTCCCCTATGTTACACGGATTCAGACATCGTGACCGGTACAGACTGTGAATATTCAACTTACACGAAGAGGCAGTCAAGATGTTTCTGTACATGACCACGAAATGTTAGCTGAGAGATTGTCTGATGGTGTATGAAGCGTGTGGGTGTGGGCAGGTGGCAGGGATGGCCTAGTTTAAAGCACCGTCACAACACTTGCCTCAGGAAGCCAAGTTATGAAATGTACGCATGCGTAACAGCTCTGCTAGCTTCGCTCACTATCATTTAATTGTTTCGAAAACCGCGATACTTGCGGAAACGTGAATTTTTCGTTCATATAACTACGAGTCCCGGTAGACGCAAGATTTTTCTCCTCTCCATGTCGTTCCAGACCGACTCTGGGGCCCACCAATCTTCCTATCCAATGGGTACCGGGGGGCCCTTTCCTCGGGGTAAAGCAGTCAGGGCGTGAAACTGACCACCCACCTCCANGTTCAGTTCGTACCTCGCAGGAAACACATTACGTCTCCGCTACAAAGCCCAACCGGTTAATGCTGTTTGGGGAAACAGTCGCTGTTTATTGTGAGAATCATATGGAACACATAAATACACTGTGTGGGCAGAATACAGAGTTCAGTTCGTACCTCGCAGGAAACACATTACGTCTCCACTACAAAGCCCAGCCGGTTAATGCTGTTTAGGGAAACGGTCGCTGTTTACTGTGAGATCCATACGGAACACATAAATACACTGTGTGGGGAGAATGCAGAGTTCAGTTCGTACCTCATAGGAAACACATTACGTCTCCGCTACAAAGCCCACCCGGTTAATGCTGTTTAGGGAAACAGTCGCTGTTTACTGTGGGATCCATGCGGAACACATAAATACACTGTGTGGGCAGAATACAGAGTTCAGTTCGTACCTCATAGGAAACACATTACGTCTCCGCTACAAAGCCCACCCGGTTAATGCTGTTTAGGGAAACAGTCGCTGTTTACTGTGGGATCCATGCGGAACACATAAATACACTGTGTGGGGAGAATGCAGAGTTCAGTCCGTGCCTCACAGGAAACACATTACGTCTCCTCTACAAACCTACATCTGCTTGGATGTGACACCGTGTAGTCCGGTAGTCCACAGGCGTTCCTGGTGAACATACTACCTTCATCTTGAGAGCAAATATGTATGCCTGTTTCTTGATGGTTACCTGCATATAATTATTACTTTTTTATGCTGAAGATGGAGGCAGTATGTATCCTCTGAACAGTGTGTGAACCGCCGGACTATACATAGGGTTACATCTCTGAGGCGAGTATTCCTTATACACACGTGACGGCCAAAATGCATAGGTTATCTATCGTCTATTTTGCACGTAGTCACCGCTGTGCTTTGACGCGTTCTGACGAAGTGTGTGTGTGTGTGTGTCTCCATACGTGGAACGCAGTGACATGTAGAGCTCTGTTGTGTTGCAGGCACTTTGTGGGCACCGTGCTACAGTTCCAGCTGCACAGCGCGCTGTGCAAGGCAGCGGGCCAGTTCGACCCAGAGCAGCCATACACCAAACCGCTCTTCAAGTGCGACATCTATCGCAGCAAGGAAGCTGGGAGACTACTGAAGCAAGTATCGATTACTCGATCGTATACGATATTAATCAAGCGACTGCGATATATAATCGCTGTAGAAAAAATCGATATGTGAAATTTAACTTCCTGCAACTTATGCCTTATCTATGAACGTCAGCTTTCAATGTCAATAACTATCACTTACGTCAAAATAAATAATACAAACTTCTTCCATCGTCCTGTAAAGGTAAAGGTAAAATTATCCCTGCAACAGGCCGGGAAAGCACATAGGGTTGTGAGATGTCGAGACAATAGGCTCACAGTTGGCTGTCAGCCTTACACGCCGGCCGCCCTTTAACCCCCAGGAAGATTCCTGATACTCATTTCTGTTAGAGGCTGAGTCGACTCCAGGGTCATATTGCGGCTGGTAAGATTAGGTAAATTGAAAAAAAAAATCACCTCATCGGGACTCGAACCCGCAACTTTCCGACTTGTACCATAGTGCCTCAACCAATTACTCTACCGCGTACCCCCGTCCATCGTCCGGAATTCTAAAGAACACAAATTTATGGAAACCGAACCTGTTTCCGTCCTCAGGTGAAAGGGAGACGACACACTCTGTTGGGTCCCTTTTATTGCTAGTGGGGTGGGACTAAGCCCCTTGTACTGCGGCCACTTCTGGCCTATTGTACCAGCTCCAGATGATAGGTGAGGGTGATTGTGGAGCGATTGGTGGAATGAAGATTGGCAAGGGAAACCGAAGTACTCGGAGAAAACCTGCTTCAGCGCCACTTTGTCCACCACAAATCCCACTTGACCAGACCCGGGATCGAACCCGGACCTCAGCGGTGGGAAGCTAGCGACTAACCGCTTGAACTAGGGCGCGGCCCCATGTTGGGTCCCTTACAAGGAGTTATGCTGTCACTTTTTAAGGGACCAAAAAAAGAGTAGATGTCTCCCTTCACCTGGGGACGGAAACAGACAAAGCCCAAAAGCCCAGTAATCATGAGTGTTATTTATCATCATGGGCACCCTTTAGATTATACTAAATGGCATCAGAAGGCCGCGCCATAGCTCAAGCGGTTAGTCCCTGGCTTCCCACAGCGGCGGCCCGGTTTCGATCCCGGGTCTGGTCAAGTGGGATTTGTGGTGGACAAAGTGGCGCTGAGGCAGGTTTTCTCCGAGCACTTCGGTTTCCCCTGCCAATCTTCATTCCACCAATTGCGCCACAATCACCCTCACATATCATCTGGGACTGGTACAATAGGCCAGAAGTAGCAGCAGTACAAGGGACTTGCATCAGAATCGGCGCTCCACGGTTTCTAAACTTTTCCCACAGTCTCTTTATGTCTTAACAGAAGAGCACAGTGTTTCGGAACTTGGTTATATTTCTATCCGCAGGCAAAAACATACCGAGGCACCTATCCAAAAGGGTCCGTCAGACCAAACTGGACCACTTTCCGATACTTCTGAATCATTGGAAAGTGAACAAATCCCAGAAACATTACGTGTAATATACAATCGTGAGAACCATTTGAAATTTTACAAAACATTTATTCACACTGACGCTCTTTATACGAAGCAACTTATGAAAGCTTCCTTTTAAATTCACTAAACATCCGATCATTCGTCGTTCTGTCGTCTGAACAAACGAACCCGTCTTTTAAAAAACCGAAACAAAAATAAAGAAACGAAAAACAAACCCCCATGGGATTGACGATTGATGCACACATCTGGTGAACAAAAACTGAAGGAAACGAGACGGCAGGATAATATTAAAACTGATGTCCAGGAAATTGGATGTGTGCATATGGGTTAGGTTCATACAGTTACTGTTTTTTCTGGACATTATCCATCGCCCTGCTTTTATTTATTACGCACAACGTTTCGGAGAACTGATTCTGCCTCCGTCTTCAGGTGGAACCTAGTCATTTTCGCCTAATCGATAGAGCTATTCCCTATCTCCAGATACCAGTACCAACACATGACAGGATATATAAACCATACAACATAAACCATCAGCGGGAGTTATGACAACATTTAAAAATACTCCACACACATGAGGCCTTGCACCTATGTTCATGCACTGTTTCACGACTACAGTTGTTAAAACCAGAGAACTGTAAGTACAGAAGTCATCACTAGAGAATAAATTCTCTGTATGGAACCAACATAAAAACACAATTTGCATACTTAATCTACTCGTACACTGAACAGACACTAGCTCGAGTGTCCTGACATCTTCTGATGTAACTTGGAGGCTCGCAAGGTTTCGACTTCGAATCCCGCTTCTGTGCTGTCCTCATCACTGCGATTTATCATATTCATCACCACGCCGCCCCTCTCCATAGGCGGACGTTCTGCCTAGGTAACAGAAAGAATTTTGTGGGGGGACGTCCGTCAGAAAAGAGCGATTTAGAGAAATCGGAAGCAAATTTCTGAGGCGTGACACCGGATTTCATCTCCTTTTACGTGTACAAGCGGCCTATCTAGCAGTCAATGCAATGTCAGTGGTCTGACGCCTCAGGACGTTTGCTGGTTTAGGTGACTAACTATTTTAATGGCTGTGAAAAGTGAAACTTTGTTTGCTGGGGACATGTTTATTATGCCCACAGCGAAGTTTTGTAATAATTTTGAGAAATTTATTTTCGAATGTTTGAACAGCTGTATATATAAGTAACTTCAGACGACAAAAACATATGTAATGCAGGAATATAACCAGCCGGCTTTATGTTCTTGCGGCACCCCACACCTGCACGTTCTGGGCGCACAGGCAGTGCCATAAAAAGACAAACAGTGAACAAGGTTTCCATTTCCGTCAGGAATTTATCCACTTTCTTCCATGCACTGTTACGTACACCAGTTTATCTGTGACCGGAATAGCTATGAGAACATTTTTAACAAAATTACACTCTAGTCATCAGCATGTCTAAGCTTCTCTCGCTTCAACCGTAAATATGGAGGCAGTATATCTGTTCGAAACATCAGTATGCATGTACAATACTGCACGGTGTCAGAACACACTGTCTGCAGAAATTTGGAGGAATTCAGATGTCTGCTTTCTACCTGTTTCATGCTGATTTCTTTGCTCGGCATATTCTTCGAACCTGAAGATGGAGGAGACATTTTCCTCCGAAACGTCTCTTGACTCTCAACGGATTAAACACCGTTATATCCCAGCTGTAACAAATTCGAAAGTAAAGGACTCACCGAAAAGTTAACAGTTAAAGGTAAGTCGTTAATCATTTAATGAAACATTTGACCTCATAATCCTTCCAGTCGCACTAAGTCCCTGGGATCGACTCAGCCTCTAACAGAAATGAGTACCAGGAATCTTCCAGGGGAGGGTATAAAAGGAGGCCAGCGGGTAAGGGTGACGACTTCACCGCCATCTGTGAGTTGACTGTCTAGAAAATGTGGGATCCTCGACGTCTCACAACCCTATGGGCCTCCACGGCCTGTTACAGGGATAGCTTTACTTAACCTCACCGCCATCTGCGAGCCGACTGTCTACAAAATGTGGGAGCCTCGACGTCTCACAACCCTACGTGCTTCCACGGCCTGTTACAGCGATAGCTCTACCTTACCTCACCGCCGTCTGTGAGCCGACTGTGTAGAAAATGTGGGAGTCTCGACGGCATGTTACAGGGATAGCTTTACCACACAATTTAACAATTAGGAAACCTGCATTTTTACCACAGAATACGTTTACGTATTTCGTATGGTCCTCACAATATACATCGATTGTTTCCTGCTGGTCTTCGTTATGGAGATAACTAGTGTTTCCTGTGAGGTACGAACTCTACCTTTAAATAAAGATGAATCTGAAGCCTCAAGCGGTACATACCATCACCGCGCTAGCAGTCACTTATATGGTTCACATTCACATGTAAACCAGGCTCAGCGTTACAGAGAGCGGTCAGTCATCAGACCGAGACTAATTTCTTTGTCCTTTATATTCAAGATTACACAACATACAGCGACATAAATCCTTCGATAACGAACTGCAGCGACATTTATAATCGGGTACAGCAAACCGTTTCGAAATTTCCCACTAGAGCAACGAGCAAGAGAGTACAATTATAGAATAGCAATCTTTTTTTGTATTGCTAGTGGGGTGGGACTAAGTCCCTTGTACTGCGGCCACTTCTGGCCTATTGTACCAGCCCCAGATGATAGGTGAGGGTGATTGTGGAGCAGTTAGTGGAATGAAGACTGGCAGGGGAAACCGAAGTACTAGGAGAAAACCTGCCCCAGAGCCACTTTGTCCACCACAAATCCCACTTGACCAGACCAGGGATCGAATCCGGGCCGCCGCGGTGGGAAGCCAGCGACTAATTGCTTGAGCTATGGCGCGGCCGAATAGAAATCTTACTAGGACTGCTGCACATCGATCTCTGGGCCAGGAGATTGTAACACCGCTCAAAATTTGAGTTTTGCCGTGTAGTGTTGCCTTGTATAGGCACAGGTCTTGCGATGGGCCGATCCCCTGTATAAGGAGCCCTACAAAATTTCCAAGTCTTCATCTTTCGGTTTGGTGGTAACTGAAGTATCAAAGGGGCTAGACGTGTGACATTTGGTACGAGGATACACCGGTACGTTCTACATAAAACATTACTTGTGAGTCAGCATTTACAGACATGATGGCGGCGCGAATCTTTGAGGTCAAAAATGTAACGCAGACAGAACCTTCAGTCAGGTAACAAATTCTTCTGTCTGTCTATCTATCTGTCTAATCTATATATATATATATATGGCTCTACAGTCATTTTGTTGGACGTTGGCCGCTTTTTCAGTTTCTTCATCCTATACACAGTCGGTAGGACTCCTTGAACGGGGGTCAGCACGTCGCAAGGCCGCTGCCTACACACAGAACAACGCGAACATAGAATGAACGTACACAAATATCCATGTTTTGCGTGGAATTCGAAGCCATGATCCCAACGTTCGAGCGAACGAAGACAGTTCATGCCTTAGACCACGAGGCCACTGTGATCGGCAATAAATTCTTCAAAAAAAAAATAAGATAAATGAAATATAATCTAATATAAAATTAGATAAGTTAAGGTAACACAAGATAAACTAAAATAAAATATCAAAACAAAATGAGATGAGATAAAATAAGAAAATAAAATAAATAAAAATCACGGTTAGTAATTGCAAGAAACCAGTACGGCTATGGGTCTACGCAACAGGAATGTAGGCTTCGTGCTTTCCATTGGGAACTCCTGTTTACTATAGCAATCGAAGTCTCTCGGAGCGGGTACTCCAAACGTGTGTAGGTGGTGGACTGAGTTCAAGGGGCACGAACTGCGGGTTGGAATATGCCCGCTGTGGACACGTGAAAGTGTTATGCCGTGATTCTGCGAAAAAAAAAGAAGAGAGAGAGAGGAAATTATCAAAAGAAAATCCTACAGCAATTAAACAGGATCGGCTTGTTCATGCTTGTCACGTCTGGCTATTTGTCTGTTTTCCTCGTTCTTCGATCTTTGCGATCTGTGATTTTAATTGGGATCGTGTGACAGGAAGCACAAGGGAATGCGGCGTGCTACAACTCACATAAGACTACTATCCCAGCATCCAACTCGAACGGTACCACTCGTGGAATTTCTGCCATTCATTATTATGTTATACAAACAGAAATACCTGTTCTTGGTCCGGGTTACTGTTTCTCCCCTTACCAACATCACAATATTGTGACATGTAGACCCACTGTCAAGTAACAGCTGTTGCTAGGGAACAGCTCTGTGGACACGTTGTTTCCCTAGCAACGACAACACGCAATAATGGAAGAAACGTTTTCTGTGAGGTCCATATGAATCAGTTGAGAGCTGCAGTTGTGACAAGTAAGCTGGTAGCTGAGGCCGGGAACAGTTCGGGAACCCAGAAGAAGGGGAATGTCTGCCGTTGGAAGCCGCTACCAAGCAATGACTAGTGAACACTAAAAAGTCTTTGTGTTTCCGTGAGTAAAGTTATCTCTGTGCTTAATCAGTTAAGCACTATGGGGCAGTGGAGGTACAGCTCCAATTTTCTCGACCTCGGCACTAGATAAAAATGAGTGGTCAACTTCATGCCCCTGCCGCTTTACTCCCCGGTACACACTGGATAGGAGACTGAGTGGGCCCAAGAGCCGGTCAGGACGTTGCGGAGAAGATGAAAACTTACATTACCTGGCTAAATATTTATAGACAAGAAAACTCAGAAACAAAAGTTTCGAACCCTGAAGATGGGGGCAGAATATTCCACAGAAACATTGGTAAACTTCAACGCGACTAGAGGGCGTTATGCCCCAGACGATGGCAAACTTACTGTCGATTCGAACAAAATACGTAGCAACAGGAAAATGGATATATGCCCATTATGCCCCCAGAATGAAAGACCTGAGGTTTTCATAGCGGTGACTATGAAGAATTCCGTCTTCTTGGATGTGGTGCCGTGCACATCCTTTGTGAAGCGACGTTTCGGAGGAACGTATCGCCTCCATCTTCAGGGTATAAAAATCTGCGAGCTTAAGGTGGCTGCAGACTGAGCCGCCAGTCGAAAAGACCCAGCTATAGCTGGGTGGCTCAGTCTGCAGCCACCTGCTCATGTTGGTTCCTCGTTCGAGGTTGTTTATACCCTGAAGATATAGTCGATACGTTCCTCCGAAACGTCGGTTCACACAATATCTACATGGCACCACATCCAAGAAGACGGCATTCTTCGTTAAAAGTTGATCTACATATCTGACGTCTTTCATTTATCTCTTCAATTTAAGCAGATTTATATTGATCAATACACAGCAACAGGCCTTACCGAGCAGACCCTACATAGTTCATGATGATGACGATGATGATGACAACGATAATGGTGGTGGTGGTGATGAAATATTCGAGAAACTACTACTTCCCGCATTAACCACATGAATTTTCGGACTTGGGCTCGAATCCTGAATTTCGGACTTAACTCCATGTTGTAATGGTGTGGTGGGCCAAATCGTAGCTCTTCACTATCCATGTTATAATAATCACGAGGCAGAACCAGTACATAGGTCACAAATGAATATCAAACGTAAAACATGTGATACTGGAATCTGAGGAAAAAAAAAAAAGCATTTATTTCTCGACATATCCTCCACCAACATTGATACACTTGCCCCATCGCTTTACAAATGCGTCGAAACCTGCAGCATAGAAGTTTTTTGACTGTTTGCCACTCAGATGTGAACCGCTTTATGTGACAAAAACTTTCCACCGTAAACAGGAAACATTTCTTTATGAATATCCTTTGCATTAAGTCATTTTGCCCACAAAAACACCTGAACACTGCTCTTCGGTAGGACGATCCTCAAACATGCTCGTCATTTTGACTACTGAAACCAGTCTCGAAACATGCGCATGCGCGTCTGCTACCTAGACTGTCATGAAGCTTGATTGTGCTGCTGCCTAGTGATAAACATAGAAAACCTATTACGTCCATTACAGCTGTTTTACTTCCAATTGTGACATACTTACACACCCTCCCTCTTACCTCATTTCTAATATAATTAGTCATCATTTCATTTCCCACAGTCAGGCACAGAACTAATCACTCATCGCAACGTTTCTCAAACTGAGGGACAGGAACGAAACCTGGTTGCCAGAGTAACCAAATGTCCAAGTTTTCAGTGTTCCCATTTCAAACTGTAACCCCAGACATTATTTCTATTAATTACATGATAGTTCAGGAAGGATAGCGACAGGCAACGGGTTGGATGGCTGGGGTTTGATTCCCGGCAGAAGAAAGATATCTTTATCTACTCCATAGCGTTGAGACCGGCTGTGGGGTCAACTCAGCAACTTATCCGAGGGGTNACGGTAAAGCAGACTGCTTTACAGTTTCTCACGGTGTTGTCGCTTGCAGAATTCTTATACTTTTTCTTCTACCCTGAAGATGGGGGCGATACGTTCCTCCGAAACGTCGGTTAACACCACATATACACGGTGCCAAATCCCAGAAGACTGCTTTCTTCATAGTCACTGCCGTGAAAGCCTCAAATCTTACAACTGTTACCTTTACCTCGCAATAAGAATGTACTTATGGGAGATAAGCAAGGCATCGTTCTTCGCTCTTATTATAAGAATATCACTCACACATTCACTCATGGAGCTGAGCCCTTCTTGAGAACATGCCAACTGTGCAGCTACTCAAGAACTTCCCAACATTTTAAGGAACCTTCAGGTTCATCGCCGTGTTCACAAGAGCTTTCTACTGGTCCCCATCCTCAGCCAGATCAATCCAATTCCATCCCGTACTATCTCTCTAAGATCCGTTTTAATATTGTTCACCACCCACGTCTTGGTCGTCCTAGTGGTCTCTTTCCTGCTAGCTTTTCCAGCAATATTCTATATGCATTCCTCTTCTCCCCATTCATGCTACATTCCCTGCCCATCTCATCCTCCTTGACTTGATCACTCTAATTATACTTGGTGAAGAGTACAAGTTATGAAGTTACTCATTACGTAGTTTTCTTCAGTCTTCGGTAACTTCATCTCTCTCCGGTCCAAATGTATTACAAGAATATCATAAATTAAACTGCGCATTTTCTAAGATAACATTCCACCCCCCCACCCCCCGGGGGGGCCAAGACGTTTGTTTGATACTAGAAGTACTGTTGACATTTCTGCTACTGATACTACTACCACCATTACAGCAACCCCGACAACCTGTCAACAACACGTGTTTGTTATTATTTCTGCGGCGTGGACGCTACTTCCGCTACTCCTCGTCCCGCGCATGCGCACACGAATTGTGTCCAGGTGCGCGGGGCAGTCGCCTCTTGACCGCGCACTTTCTAATTTATTAACGAAGTCGTTTGCTGCTGTTTGCCAACCCAGCGGGACACGGGAATGTCTACCGACACCTGACACGTGGCACATAACAGGGCCTTCCTTGACAAGCTAATAGTCGTTCAGATAACCAAGGAATTAAGATCTAAATTTTTGATGATTGCACATTAGTACGAATATTATGTTTTTGGACATTACCCATCATCCTCTCTTTATCTAAAAACCGTCCTCTTTATTTTCCAAAACGTTTGGGGTACTGGATTCTGCCTCTGTCTTCAGGAAGAAGACGCAACGTTGTGTTCTTAACAATAAGTAGGACGGTTTTTATAAAGACAAGACCCCGAACAATATTTGTAGCCAAGGAATTCCTCACACTTCATGGAACCCGAAGGATCGTTATCATCCTCACAAACAACTTGAGCCAGATGAATCCAAACCACACTAGAATCATGCTAAGGTCGTTCCATCTACGTCCAGATCTTCCAAGTGGTCTAGTCTTTTTCGACCAAAATTTGGTGCGCATTTCTCAACAGTATGTTAACAGTATGGTTCTGTGTAACAGGCCGTGGTGGCCCATAGGGTAGTGAGACGTCGAGGGTCCCACATCTTCTAGACAATCTGCTCACAGATGGCGGTGAGGTTAAGTAAAGCTATCCCTGTAACAGGCCGTGGAGGCCCTAAGGGTTGTGAGACGTCGAGGCTCCACCATTTTTTAGACAGTAGGCTCACAGATAGCGGTGAAGTTAAGTAAAGCTATCCCTGTAACCGGCTGAGGTGGCCCATAGGGTTGTGAGACGTCAAGTCTCCCACAATTTCTAGGCAAGCGGCTAACAGATGGCGTTGAGGTTAAGTAAAGCTACCCCTGTAACCGGCTGAGGTGGCCCGTAGGGTTGTGAGACGTCGAGGCTCCTATATTTTCTAGGCAATCGGCTAACAGATGGCGTTCAGGTTAAGTAAAGCTACCCCTGTAACAGGCCGTGGAGGCCCATAGGGTTGTGAGACGTAGAGGTTCCCCGTAGAATATGCTTCTTTATGATCTGTCATTCCCTTCAAGCACGTGTTCCAACTGTACAGGAGTACACTGACAATTACTGGGTTTTTTGACTCTTTCCATCTTCTGGTATTCTAAAGAATAGAAAACACGAAGTTTCGGGAAGTGGATCTGTTTCCATCCTCAGGTGAGGAGGGAAGACACCTACTCAGTTGGGTCCCTTAGAAAGAGCTAATTAAATCCCTGGACCAGTGACGGACCTGAGGACGGAAACAGATCCAGTTCCTCAAATGCCTAGTTTTCTATTCTCTAGAATACCCGAAGATGGAAAAAGTCCAAGAACCCAGTAATTCTGAGTGTTATACACCATGGTCAGAGCCCTTCAGAATCCACTGGTACTAAGGTACACATACTGATTCTTCAGTTGTCCCGGATACGCTGATTAACCTCCAAATAATAAAACAGATAGGGGACACAAGAGAATGTTATGAACAACGAATGCTACGTCATGTGCCGTTCTGTTTGGTTACAGAAATATGATGAGGTTGGGTTCGTCCGTTCCATGGACAGAGGCGCTGTATGCGGCTACAGGAGAAACTAAACTGAACGGAAGTCACGTCAGAGAGTATTTCCGCCCTCTAGAGGATTGGCTACGCAATGAAAACCTGAGGACTAACGAATATGTTGGCTGGACGTACGGTAAGATAGCTTTTTACTGAAAGTTACTTGGCGGTACAGACATACCTGAAAGCTGATGTACCCAGCCGGTGAAACAAATGCCTAAGCTGACTCGAACTGTAGGGAGAGGTATTCGAATCTTGGCCGGGGGGTCGAGTATCCTCACGGAAGTTCTTCACACTTTCCTTCAGTACCTCAAATTATGTTATGACCGTCTCCTTCCACATCCTTTCCAATTCATTATTCACATAATCTCGAGATGCTAACAGCGTCGTTAAGTAAACCAAAAGGAAGCAAGTATATCAATATGCGTGGCGGCTGTACATCGCAATCTCTCAGTCCCACACTCGATTTCCTCTACAAGGTCCGTTAAGGTACATTAAAGATTTTCCTCCCACGCCCCTGAATACCGAGACTAGTGAGCATTGCCTAGGCTCTGGGCAACAACAGTACACGACAGTCACGTACCCGTACAGGACAGCAGGCCCCGTACAGTAGTCCCCACGAATTTTCTAGCTCTTCTTCAGGCTTGTAAAAACTTGGAATCGTCCAATTTAAATCACAGCTCCCCCTTTCTATTTCCGTATAATGTACGTGCACCACAGATGCAGTCTGTGTGTCTTACTATGAGTTCTCCAATCGCTCATTCCTTCATACACTCACGGTGAGTGTTTATTGTCTTTAAGAGGGACCAAATAACAACGGGAGGCTGAGAACATTACATATAAGAAGAAACTTCACAATGTTTATTCTACCTTGAATACTGTGACGCATATGTCCATTGCTAGGCAACGGCTCGGTAAACACATACACGAAGTATATGCCTTTAACAATATGGCATCCATTGCCATGTAACGGACAAAAAACACGTATTCTTCACAACATGAGATGGTGTTTTCCGTGGGGTCCGTGCAGAGGAGTTCTAAGAGGACACAGTTAAAAGTTGGGACGGAGTACAACGAAGTAGTGGGGTAGTCAAGTGTGGTCAGAAGTCGAGAGTATCCAGTCAGAAGAACATGACAATGTTTCAGTGATTTGTGAACTGTTATAACCAATTGTATAAACTCACTCACTCATGGAGCTGAGACCTTCTGGAGGAGCAGCCAATTGTGCAGCTACTGAAGAACTTACCGGCATATTATGGAATCTGAAGGTTCATTACCGTGTTTACAAGAGCCTTCCACTAGTCCCTATCCTGAGCCAGACCAATCCAATCCATACCATACCATCCCATTCTATCTCTCTAAGATAAATTTTAATATCGGCCACCAACCTACGCCTTGGTTTTTCCAGTGGTCTCTTCCTTCTGGCTTTCCCACAAATATCCTATAAGCATTCACCTCCCACCTCATCCTCGACTTGATCATTCTAATTATACTTGGAGAAGAGTACAAGTTATGAAGCTCCTCATTATGCAGTTTTCTCCAACCTCCAATCAATTCATCCCTCTTCGGTCCAAATATTCTTCTCAACACCCTGTTCTTAAACACCCTCAGTCTATGTTCCTCCCTTAAGACCAGAGACGAAATCTAACACCCATACAGAACCACATGCAAAATTATAGTTTTGTATATTCTAATTTTTGTTTTTGGACAGCAGACGAGAAGACAAAAGGTTCTGAAGTGAATGGTAACAAGCATTACCCGAGTTCCATTTCCTCTTAATTTCCTCCTCAATCAGGTTTTGATCTGTTATCGTTGTTCCCAAATATCTGAACTGTGCCACATTTTCAAAACATCTGTTTCCTAT
>NW_019729207.1:705847-784827 GCF_002891405.2 Cryptotermes secundus | reverse complement strand
GTTTCGTTTAAACACATTTTAATCAACCTAACTAGTTTCATGGGTATCCCAAACTCTATCAGAATAGTGTACAAAACTTCCCTCCTAACTGGATCATAGGCTTTCTTGAAGTCTATAAACAGCTGATGTACTGTCTCATCGTACTCCAATTTTGTCTCCAATATCTGACGAATGCAAAAGATCTGATCTGTAGTTGATCTGCTATGTCGAAACCCACCCTGATGATCCCCAATACTTTCATCTATATATGGACTTAACCTTGAGAGAAGAATATTGGATAAAATTTTGTATGAAGTTGATAGCGGTGATATCCCCCGATAATTACTACAGTCAGTTCTATGACCCTTCTTGTGAACTGGTACAATAATAGGCTCCTTCCACTGATCAGGCAATTTGTCCTTATGCCAAATAGAAGTAATTAGATTGTGGATCTTAGAACGTAATATTTCGCCTCCTGCTTGAATAAGTTCTGCCGGAATTTGATCACTATCTGGCGATTTATACCGTTTCAATTTTGCAATAGCACTTTCAACCTCAGAAGGGCTAGGATCAGGTATTAACGGCTCAGCTGTATATATTTCTATCTGCCTAACATCACTGAACCTACGTACTTTCAATAACTGAGAGAAGTAGTTCCTCCACCTATTCAAAATGTTGTGGGAATCTGCAAGCAGATCACCATTCTCATCCTTCACTAAGTTACTGCTAGGCTGGTAACCCCTCTTAAAGTCGTTTATTCCTCTATACAAGTCTCTAATGTTCTTGTTCTTACTGTTCATTGCAAACTCATCAATGTTGTCTTTCAGATATTCCCCCTTTTGTTCCTGAAATGCCTGCTGGTTTCGCGTCTTATATTGTTCTAATTATTCTTATTTATTTCGCTTGGATCCTTTAATCACCAATTGTATAAAGGTCCATAAATTCGATCATCAAATCCAAAAACCGTCTTACTGGTCAGGCAAACCCCGGATACGTGATAATATTGTTAGGATGACCACATCAAGAGGGATGAGATGAGTGGGGCACGTAGCACGCATGGGAGGAATTAATACAAATATCTTTTTTCTTTCTCCTTTACTGACAATCAGACTGTACAATCTGTAAGTCAATATGCTGACTGGTGTACAGTTTAGTAACTATTTATTGCACACTCTTGTGGCGTGCGGAATGAACATCCAGCGATGTTTTCCTCAGTTCATTAGATCTGATGGCCAACTTCTTCTGAGTCTTCGATTTTCATGAGGTTGTAGTAGTGGTTGAAGAAGTGGGTTGGAGTGATTTTCTAGTTTGTTGAAGTACTCCGTGCTGTTTTCTCGGATGACTTTCGTTATGTAAGGAGTTTTTAGATCTGTATGTAGGGTGTGGTTGGATACATACGATGGTGCGTTCGTGATGGTTCGGAGTATTTTGCACTGGGCACGCTGTATAATGGCGATGTTGGATTTGCTGGCGCAGCCCCAGAGTTCTATGCCGTATGTACATATAGGCTTGATGACTGTTTTGTAGATTAGTAACTTGTTTTCGATGGAGAGGTGGAATTTTCTTCCTATGAGCCAGTTGAGTTCTTTGGTTTTTTGGTCCATCTGTTTTCTTTTCTTCATTATATGTTGTCTCCAGTTTAGCTTGTTGTCAAAGGTTAAACCCAGGTATTTGACCTGTTCTTTTGGTTGTATGTTGGTGTGATTTATTTGCACTGGGGGGGCACGTGCCTTTTCGGAGGGTGAAAGTTGTTTGTGTGGACTTTGATTCGTTTACCCTGATTTTCCATTTGTTTAGCCACGCTTCTATGAGGATTATATGAACCTGTAGATGAGAGGAGGCTGCGGTTGAACTGCCGTGGGTAGCGAAGTCCCACTGTCGTTTCTTTTGTTGTGGGTAGATCATGTGTGTAGAGAGTTTATAGTAGTGGGCTTAGTAAGCTTCCTTGGGGCGCCCCTGAGTGGATTGGTAGGCGGTTGGATTTTTCCTCATTTATTTTGACTTCGAAAAATCTTTTGCTTAAATATGACTTGAGTAGGTTGTAATAATTTGTTTGGAAGATTCTTTTTATTCTGTAAAGTAAGCCATGATGCTAGACTTTGTCAAAGGCCTGGCTATATCTAGAAATGCTGCTGTGCAGTATTGTTTGTTATTTAGGGCTTTTGTTATGGTATTTGCTATGCGATGGCTTTGTTGGATACAGAGAGCTGATCGGAAAATTAGAAATGAAGTGACTATTCGTAAGGCGCAGGCGTAGATGGGAGAATAGTACAATTTATCTTAGGGCGCGTCCACATTACTCGTGCTCGTGTGACTCGCTATGCTCGCGAGTAATGTGGACGATACTAGAAGTCACGAGACAAACAAATTTTAAATTTTAAATTTAAAAACTATAGCCAATAAATTAAAATACGACTACAGCATATACACACTACGAGTAAATATACGGATCCTCACGCGCCGAAGCCTGGCGAGCAACTGAAGTAGTGTGGACGAAGATTTATGAGCACAAGTAAAAGCCAGACGAGTCTCCCGACGAGCACAAGCCTGGCGGGCACGAGCACGAGTAATGTGGACGCGCCTTTAGAGAAACAGGGGACGTGTCTGAGGTTTTAATTCATTTTGGCTTGTAAGAACGACAACAAGGTCAAGTGACAGGCTGCTACTCTCGCCGTAATGACTTTCGGGTTCCATGAAGGCACGAAAAGAGCTGGGCCGCAGTTACATGACCTGTATATTACACGCGTAAGCACAAACAAAACACTGGGTTTGAACGCTGTGTGGTTCAGAGAACTCTACCGATGTAAGATTTGAGACTTTCACGGCGGTGACTATGAAGAAAGCAGTCTTCTGGGATTTGGCACCGTGTATATGTGGTGTTAACCGACGTTTCGGAGGAAAGCATCGCCTCCATCTTCAGGGTCTCACGGTCTCTCCGCTTGCAGAATTCTTATATTTTTTCTTCTACCCTGAAGATGGAGGCGATACGTTCCTCCGAAACGTCGGTTAACACCACATATACACGGTGCCAAATCCCAGAAGACTGCTTTCTTCAACTCTACCGATGTTTCGGAAGAATTAATCGCCTCTATCTTCTAGGTCGAATAAGCCAAATAAAATGCTTCCTACGTCCTGTTGATTCCTTGTTTGGCTACTCGTCAACCCTGAAAATTGAAGCGATACAGTCCTCCGTATCGCTGGGGGACTTCTACCAAATTTCACGGTGTCATAAGCCAGATCATAATCTTCACTAAAACTACTATGAGAACCTCACATCGAAGAAACGTAAGTATAATGCCATGAAGACATATCAGGGCGTGGGAGTATAACTCCATCATTCTGAAACTCTGTACTGGATGGAGGTGAGTGGCCAGCTTCACGCTTCACTGCTTCACAAGCAATCTGCTTGTGCCGGTTCTCGCGGTCTCTTCGCTTGCGGATTTTCTTATTTTTCCTTCTACCATGAAGATGGAGGCGATATGTTCCTCCGAAACGTCGGTTAACACCACATCCCATAAGACTGCTTTCTTCAGGGGTATCAGTGTTGGTGGAGGATATGTCAAGAAATAAATGATCTTCCAGATAGCACTTTCACATGTTTTACGCTTTATTTCGTTTTGTGACCTGTTTACTGACTCTCCCGCGTATGACTGAATGTTTGCTGTACGCGTAAAGACATTAACAAATCGCGAAACAGAAACAGTACAGCCTTGCCTTGCACATTATAGAAGTTAGACGGAGATTTATTACAGGCAAATATTCGCCTTCAAATAAATCCGCGATTAGTGCATTAATTCGCGATCAAGGGCTGAATTTGAATGATACGAGTTTCACTAATCTCACTGTCACTATAATCCAGGGGTGGGCAGAAATTTGCTGGTGCCTCATATCGCCAGTTTGTAAAGATTCGTCGCTGTAAACGTTCTTAAAGTCCAGTTCGTGTGCTATGGCTGGAACACGTTTGTGAGCCCATCAACAGACTATGACGTATATCATTATGTCATCATTATAAAGTTACCAAATTCTGTCTGAACATACGATAGAGACCAGATCTCGTTGAACACACACACACTTTACTTCCGTAAAATTGCCTACTCGTAGCCGGTATAGCGTAGTCGGTATAGCGACTGGCTACGGGCTGGACAACCGAGGGCTCGGAGTTCGAATCCCAGCGGGGACAAGAATTTTTACTTCGCAATGAAGTCGAGACCGGATGTAGGGTCCACCTAACCTCTTCTTTCTCCGGAGGTACAGCGGCAGGGGGGTGAAACTGACCACTCACCTCAAACTAATGCCGAGGTCAAGAAAACGTGGATTTCCTCATGTCTTCTTTGCGTAGTGCTAAATTAGTTAACCACCGGGACAACTTTACCTTTATAAGGCTGACTATTCAAGGCATGACCGACCCTCGAAGTTGTTTCAGAAAGACCATTCGTTCGTCGACGGTACCACAGCCCTTTGTTGGGTCCTGGCCGCTTTTTCCCCCCCCCCCCAGTTTCGTAATCCTATACAGGGCCGCCTCTGTGGTCTAGTGGGCAGAGTTCCTAGCTACAGATCCAGAGGTCCCGGTTTCGATTCCAGGCGCTACCAGATTTTCTGAGGAGTACTGCCTGTGGAGCAGGGTCCACTCAGCCTCGTGAGGATAACTGAGGAGCTACATGATAGAAAAAGTAGCGGCTCCGGTCTAAAAAAAACGAAATTAACGGCCGTGGGGATCCGTTGCGCTGACCACTCGACACTAACTTCGCCGACAAGCTGTGGTGGCTCGGTCGATATAATTCGCTTGAGGATTAAAAGCCACGGAGTTTAGTTTCGTAATCCTATACATAGTCGGTAGGGCTCCTTAGACGGGGGATCAGACCGTCGCAAGGCCGCTACCTACACACAGACATCTATGCCTCGAGTAGGATTCGAAACCACGACTGCAGCGTTCAAGCGATCGACGGAATCTCATGCCCTAAACCACTGCATTTGGCTGCGCCGTAAAATAATATTTAAGAAATTGTTATCGGGTCAGATTGGGCCTGCCGTCTACCGTTTGTCCATCCCTGTTTCAATCTCCTTACTAGAAATGAAGTGGTAGGTTCTAATTATCTATAAAAATCATTCCGGAAACATTTCCTAAGTACGACCTTCAGCGAGTGGCCTTTCCTTTTTTCTTCGGGCTTCGGATGCATTGTGTGGTTCCCCCTCAGTACGGTCACTAACAGGATTTATCTCCAGATACGAATAGCGTAAATACCATAGACCCCTTTGCTTTGTCTTGTTCTTATGAGGCAATCGTGAATGAACGTCGCCTCGCCTGGAACCAATGATCAAGGCCATTTGTATTAGCACGAGAACCACAAATTTGGGTCACGGAATGCGTTCCCAGCACGGCTCAAGATTCAAAAGAAAACCACTTACCCCATAAAAGGCAATATCCTTTAGCAGTGGCTACAATATTACGTCATAGCAATTACTTCTGAACTCACAGAGAATGTTTCGCCTTCAAAAGAACGGGATTTGGAGCAAACCTAACGGAAACCATCGCTTGAACCACAATACAATGAAGCATCGATTTCATTAAGAATAATACGGCCGGAGCAGTGTCCGAGTGGTCGGCGCGATGTCCAGCGGACAGCAGAGAGCACACATCGTGTTCCGGGCATGCGAAAGCAAGAACTAAAGGTCAGTGTGAATTTACATGCGAGGACGGTGTGTGTCTTCTCGTCTGCTGTCTAAAAACGTAAAAATCAGTATATACAAAACTATAATTTTGCCTGTAGTTCTGTGTGTGTGTGTGAAATTTCGTCTCTTGCATTAAAGAGGGTACATAGACTGAGCGTGATTGAGAACATGGGAATATTTGGAATGAAGCGAGATGAAGTGACAGGAGGTTGGAGAAAACTGCATAATGAGGAGCTTCATAGCTTGTACTCTTCTCCAAGTATAATTAGAATGATCAAGTCAAGGAGGATGAGGTGGGCAGGGCATGTAGCACAAATGAGGGAGAAGAGGAATGCATATAGGATTTTCGTAGGAAAGCCAGAAGGAAGAGACCACTATAACAAGACGTAGGTGGGCTGATAATAAGACTGATCTTAGACAGAATGGGGTGGTACGGATTGGATTGACCTGGCTCAGGATAAGGACCAGTGGAGGACTCTTGTAAACACGATAATGAAATTTTGGGTTCCATAAAATGTTGAGAAATTCTGGAATAGCTGCACAACTGGCGGCTTCTCAAGAAGAGCTCGGCTCCATGGAATTAGTTAGCACAGTGTGAGACCACAGGATGACAAGAGCATCAGGAGATTGCAAGGGATTAGAGAGACATGCACAGCGATGCGACCGAATAAGTGGATCTCCGGAGGAAGTGCAAAGTTACACACGACATAAACGAAATTTTCACAGAATTCTTCGCAAGAACTCACATCTAAAGTTTGGGGCATGCGGCAGCGCAGTTGGTTGAGGCACAGTGCTACAAGCCCGAAAGTCGCGGTTCAGATTTCCAATGAGGTCACCGAATTACTCAATTGATCTAATCCTTCCAGTCGCACTCTGTTCCTGGGGTCAACTTAGCCTTTAACAGAAATGGGTACCACGAATCTTCCTGGAGTTGAAGGCCGGCCGGCGCGTAAGGCTGACAACTTCACCACCATCTATGAGCTGATTGTCTAGAAAACGTGGGAGCCTCGATGTCTCACAACCCTATGGGCCTCACGGCCTGTTACAGGGATAGCTTTACCCTTTTTTATCCCTGTAACAGGCCGTGGAGGCCCATAGGGTTGTGAGACATTGAGGGTCCCACATTATCTAGACAATCAGCTCATAGATGGTGGTGAGGTTGTCAGCCTTACGCGCCGGCCGCGCATTACTCCCCAGGAAAAGTAGTTAATTAATTCCTGGTACTCATTTCTGTTAGAGGCTAAGTCGACCCCAGGGCCATAGTGCGGCTGGAAGGATTAGGTCAACTAAAAAATCCAATGACCTCATTGGGACTCGAACCCAAGACCTTCCGGCTTGTAGCATAGTGCCTCAACCAACTATGCTACCGCGTGCCTCTGTTACAGGGATAACTTTCCCTTTTATAATCGTCACAGTAAACAGCGACTGTTTCCCTAAACAGCATTAACCGGTTGGGCTTTGTAGCGGAGACGTAATGTGTTTCCTGTGAGGTACGTACTGGATATGTAAACACTGTTCAGGTTTCATAGGGTTGATAATAATCACAAGATGGAGGATTCAGTGCCAAATCAGTACGGGAACACGCGGAATCTGCAGAAATCAACGAGAGTTGACGAGACGAAAAGTCTGAAATTGAGACTGACAGTCCAGGTCTCCAGGGTTGACAGACTTCGCTGCTTCCCACATACGTCACTCGACGACAGCGAAAGATGCGCGCGCATGTTATTTCCAGGCATCGTCACTACCGAGACTACGCAGCATTGAATGGTAAGACGACAGTTGAACTATAAATAGGAAAGGATTTCGAAGGACGCGGTCGTGGTATCCCGGCACGTCTGGAGAGAGACTGGAAAAAAACCACGAGAAAACTCATTCAGGATATTCAGTGCTCTGGCCGAGATTCGAACAGAGCACCTCCCGAATACGAGTGTACAGAGTTACTGCTGCTTCGTATTCGGGATGTCTCAGGGTGAAATCTAGGCCCAAATATCGGTCATCCTGATTGGAGATTTCGTGGTCTTCCTCAGCCCCGCCCAGGCAAACACCTTCCATTATGTGACGTACGTTTCCTTCCACATCCCATCCAGTTCATTCTATTCACGGCAACATTCGACGCGACATCGTCTGAGCTGCTCCAGTGTCGTTAAATAAATCATAAATAAATAAAGGCTCGATTATGCAACTTGCCTGATGACAGCAGGAATGGGCCGTGGGGTCCGAGAATGTGAGAGCGAATTGAACCTTGAACCTTCTAACTATAGGGCCGCTTGCTTGTCCATTATTGAAAATTTATGTACGTATTTGCACGATTTATATGCCTGATACTTTCACCGCACAAAGAAGGGGCAACACAGCTCCACTTGTCACTGCGTCCAGTGTCCTGTTTCTCAAGTCACTCTATTTAACCTACAAGTTCGATTCATTAAAACACTTCCTTCAACAAGGCCACTTCCAGCTTAAGTTTCCCACAGATGGCAAACACACGGTTGGGAATTGCGAAATGAAAGTTTCTAATAATACGAGGGAGCGTCAGTAAATAGGTCACAAATTGATATAAAACTTAAAACATGTGATATTCGAACCTGGGGGAAAACAAAAATTATTTCTCGACATATCCTCCATCAACATTGATGCATTTGTCCCATCGCTTTACCAGCGCATCGAAATCCGTAGCATAATCTTTTGACTGTTGTCTCAGCCACTTCCGCACCTCTGTTTCATCATCTACGGCTTTCGAACGTCCTTGAGAGAATTTCTAGCCCCAGTTGTGGAACACTTTACGCAACAGACACTTCCAACCGTAAACAGGAAATATTTCTTTTTTTTAATATCCTTTGCATTGAGTCCTTTCCCTCATAAAAATCGCACAACAGAACGCTGCACTGCAGTATTACATACCTCAAGCACGGTCACCATTTTGACTACTGAAACCAGCCTCTGAACATGCACGTCTGCTACCTAGACTGTCATGAAGCTGGACTGTGGTGCTACTTAGTGATACACACAGAAAACCTATTACGGCCATTACAGCTGTTTTACTTCCATCTGTGACCTCTTTACTGACCATCCCCCGTACTACCTTCACACAATTCCTTGTTCGGATTAAGTACCTCGCAAAGAAAACTTCAAAAAATGCGTCTATTAGCCTAACTTGCAGTGTCTGTGCCTGTATCCGGACGGAGTCTCATAAAATTTGATTCTAGAGAGTTTCTACTAACATATATCGACATATTGTTCAAATTGGACAGAAATGGCGGACGCTTTACATAAAGCCCGCACTCCTTTCTGCGCATGTCTCGAACGTCAAGTCGCTGAATGCTTATGGGAACGAAAACTGTTTCGCACAAAATCTGCAGAGTAGAATGAAACGAATATCTCACGCCAGTTACATTTTTCCTTAAGCCTTAGTGTCGAGGGAGAAGGCACATGATAACCGTACTGGGTTGAGGCACTACGCTACAATATGGAAGGCCGCGGGTTCCATTCCCGATGAGCTCACTAGATTTTTCAATTGACCTAATCCTTCCAGCCGCACTATGGCCCTGGGGTCGAGTCAGACTCTAACAGAAATGAGTACCAGTAACCTTCCTGGGGGTAAAAGGCGGCCGACGCGTAAGGCTCACAACCTCACCGCCATCTCTGAGCCGACTGTCAAAAAATGTGGGAGCCTCGACGTCTCACAGCCCTATGGGCCTCCGCGCTCTACAGCAGCCGCATTTGTAGCAGAACACTGGCGACCAGCGCATCCCCTCTCAAGACAGATTGCGTGCCATGTACGGGCTGGAAGCCTCGTGTCCTGAACCCTGCTTCTGGTAACGGAATGTGAAATCAGGTGCAGTCACTTGCCGTGTTGCGGGAACTGACAACTCTATTGGAGCCAATTGGAGGATGCTGTTTCACTGTGTGCAAAAACGGAATATGTCGGTAAATTCGGAAGATACTTGGTCGCAGAGTTTGTCTTCTGCAAGAGCCTCAGAAACCAATGAGAAAGAAGACGGCCAAAGAGAGGAAGATGCGGGGATGTTGAAGAAGAGTGGGCGTAGGTGTTAAAAAAAAAAGGGACACTAAAATGCAGAAGAGTGTCCTGCAGCCGACCTGTCCATGAATGTTTGTGCCCTTGACTCTTTAACGCGAAGGTTGTGGTGCCACAGGCGTAGGGGACAAACAGGCGACTTGGGCCACAGGTTCCGTCACTGACTCACATTGCTGATCACCGATTTTTATTGAGTAAGTTTATCCCCATGCAACACAACCGAGGATGGACGTTATTATTCGTAAAGCTGTTTGCCAGAAACTGACCCTTGAATTACGTCTGGGTGGGTCATTCGCGGATGTATCACCGACGGCTGTGTAGATAATTTTGATGTTTCTACTCAGTCTCTCCCGGTAAGGGTACAGATAGCACTGCACCCCAATATCATTTCGCGAATTTCCGTCAGGGTAACTTGAGATCGGATACAGTCGCTTGCGTGCTTAGTTACCCTCATATTCTACCTTACTTCGGTCCATTTTAATATTATCCTCAAATGTTCCATGTGGTCTCTTTCCTTCAGTTCTTTAGACCAAAATTTTGTAAGCGTTTCATGGATGTTGCAACCCCTTTCCAAATCATTCTCCACGAGACGATCACCAACCTCCACGCATCCCATAAGAGGTATAGGCGTGGTGTGCAATCAGAGAACACAGACAAGAGGATGAGATGAGAGAGAGCAATCCCAACGAGTTTCGTAACAAAACGCTTCACTTGATGCAGCGCTGCAAAATAACCACCAAGAGAACCTCCAGTCTCCCAGATCCGCCTGTATCAGACAGTGAAAGGTTCAGAGAAGCGGCCCGAAGTGACCGGTCATGCTGACCTCTCGGCCAGGGGAACTGAGGTCACACGGCACACGAACACTTTCACTCGAGCGCTGTTCATAGCACAAGAGTGGCTTTAGTGCCAACACGGGCCCTTTACTGAGCACTTCATTTCGGCTATCTCTGGCCTATGTCAACAAGCCCCAAAGCGTATGTCGCTAGCAAAGGTTAGCGTACCAATATTCGTGAGAACAGAGCGGCCAAGGTACAGTTTAGTTTCTTGGGGTGGGGTGAGACTGAGTCCACCTCGTACGTCGGCCATTAATTAGCCTACTGTACCAGCCTCTAGATCATTATTCTATAGCAGTCGGTGGAATGAGAATTGGCAGGGGAAACCGAAGTACTCGGAGAAAACCTGCCCCAGTGCCTCTTTCTCCACCACAAATCCCACATTACCTGGGCTCGAACCATGAGAAGCCGGCGGGTATCCACGTGATTTATGGCACGGCCTGAAACTCGTAGTTATTTTGGAGACTAAAAGCAAATCTGGACGCAGTTACAGCACTTGTCTGAATACCTTCCCCCCGCAAGACATACCAGACCCCTTCAATAAAGTAAGACACCAGATCATAACAGCGAAAGTAAAGCCGTCCCTGTGCTTACATGAAAACGTATGGGGGGTGAAGGTGTAGCTCCAAGCACTCTTAACCTCAACACAAATGTGGTAAGTGAATAGCGTCACGCACCGGCCGCTTTATCGCCGGAAATGGTCCCACGGTACCTATTGGATAGAAAGTTGGGTGGGCTACAGAAATGTCACTTGCTCCTGCCGAGAATCCAACCACGATCCTTCGGTCGTCCAGTCGCTTTGTCCAGTTTCGATACTGACTGAGCTATCCCAATACTGGGAAGTATGCTGGAATGGGAAGCATAACAGCTCGAGGGAGATGTGGCGGAGATCCATCCCTGTGACGTCTTTATTTGGCCTCTGCATAACTTCGCAGCAGTCAATGAAAATCCTACAGTCGCTCAGCTGGTCAAGACACTCCCTGGCGTCCGTGGAACACAAACGGTTCATTACCATGCTGGATAGAGCCCTGTCCCGACCAAGTTCAGTCCAGCCGAGTCCACAACATCACAATGTATTTCTTTAACATTCATTTTAATATTATCCTCTCATATATCCCTGCCTCTCGCATTCCTTCACGTTAACAGACTATTTGGTAGGCAGTTCATATCCCCCCCCCCACGCGTGATGAAGATCGGAAGATTTGATACACTGGTTTCTGGTGGTGACCCTGAAGATGTGACACCATGTAGTCTGGTAGATATTCAAACCCTGAAAACTGAAGCTGCATGATATATAAATATATGCATAAATATATGAGAATACACGGTGTCACATCCCAGTACACATTAATATTCTAATGCTGATATCGTTTAAAATGTTGGTATTTATAAAAACAGTAATACAAATCTTTCTGTTGCATGATTGTTTAAACCACAACATACACTGGTGACATGCACAGGGCTACCAAAACTGACATAAACTTCACCTCTAAAACTGTAAAAATATTGTAAGAGGAAAAAAGGTATTGTAACAACACGAAAAACTCCGCAAGGTTCTCTACGCAATCTGATTTTATGACTTCACGTAAGCATCGTAATAAGAATGTTAAATGTCAGAGAAAGTGTCATAACGTTTTCCACGGCAGTTTCTGCACAAATGTCCAGAGGCTGTAATGTAATGAGATAAAGTCATTGCAGTCGGTAGTAACTTAAGCCACTCATACATTAATTCCCAATAACATTCAACTTTTGTTACGTGACACTATTCACTATATCGCCAAACTGTACCGTCCTTTAGCCCTCTGAAGCTTGAAATTAATTGCATAATATTTAAGAATTCGGCTCGTACCTCACAGGGAACACAGTACGTCTCCGCTACAAAGCCCAACCGGTTACTGTTGTTTAGGGAAACAGTCGCTGTTTATTGAGAACCATATGGAACATATAAATACACCGTGGGGATAAAAAAGTGGGTGGTATTTATAGTTACCACTCTGCTTTAAAGAGTGTCCTCATTTTGGCTATGTAACGTACGTGAACTGTTGCAGACGGTGACTACTGTAAACAGAGCATCGAGACGGCCGGGCTGGAGGTTTATGGCGGATATTACAACAGTGCGACAGTTCTCGGCACCTCCACGGCAGCGCTGGCAGCAACGCTTGCTGTCATACTGCGCCATCTCGTCCTCTGACAATCACATTATCAATAGCGAGTAGGAACTTCAAATCTTCACAGAAGAGAAAAAAATAGAACTTTCTTTAGAATAGATTTACAAGTATATAGAGAACTGAACCGCGCGTAAAACAGTATGTGTTATGCTGTACTTGGCAACAACGAATTATTTAATTATTTTCATTCATTACCATTTATGACTCATCATTATTATATGATACTTGAGCAAGCATGTGACGCAGTGTGGTCTGGTAGAGAGACAACAGAATTTGAGAGGAACTTTCTACNCTCTCAAATACATTTTCATGACGCCGTGTTTAATTAATTAAGCACACGGACTTTATTATTATTATTATCATTATCATCATCATCATCATAAAGCGGTAGCATAGTTGGTTGAGGCACTATGCTACAAGCCGGAAAGTCGCGGGTTCGAGTCCCGAATAGGTGGACTTTTTTCAACTGACCTAATCTTTCCAGCCGCAATATGGCCCTGAGGTCCACTCCGAGTCTCCCAAACGTGAGTACCAGAAATCTTTCTGGGGGGTAAGGGGCTGCTGGCGCGTACTAACAACCTCACCGCCATCAGAGTCGAATGTCTAGAAAATGTGGGAGCCTCGACGTTTCATAACCTTATGGGCCTCCTCGGCCTGTTACAGGCCAGATATACATTTTTACATTATTATAAATCTCAGTCTGTACCGAGATGAAGTATGGTGCAACTATACCTAAACTCCCACATACGTCAACAAGACGTGGTGCTTAATAAATTAAGCACATGGATTTTATTATTATTGTTATTGTTACTATTATTATTATATTACAGGGTGTTCTGTCTCTAAGGCTCATGACGTAACAGCCGCATGGAAAATACATTTCAGATTCCCTGAAATTCCGAAGAACATCTTCAGAACACTACGATCCGTGGTATCACAATCACATTTGCACTGCGCATGCGCTGTACTTCAATCAGCAGATTGTTGTATTTCAATATTTTTCAACATCAACTGTTACTGAAGGCACATACAGTAAAGCCGTGTAGATTGGAGGGGGCCCGAAGTTTCGGAGAAAAATATCGCCTCCATCTTCAGAATCTAAGAGTAAACCAAACGACAAACACTAGAAGCAGGCGGCAAGCTCGCTTTTTGTACGGCTTACGATTCTACCTTGAAGATGGAGACGACATGTTACCCCGAATCGTTGGGCTTTCTCCGAACTACTCGGCGTTAAAACCCACGAGGCTGTACTCTTCATAGTCACCGCTGTGGGAACCTCAGATTCATGATTATTATTATTGTTATTAGGCAGTCACTCGCTCATGGAGCTGAGCCCTTCTTGAGAAGCTGCCAGTTGTGCAACTACTCAAGAACTTCCCATCATTTTATGGAACCCGAAGGTTCATTGCCGTGTTCACGAGAGCCCTGCACTGGCCCGTATCCTCAGCCAGATCAATCTAATCCATACCATACAATTCTATCTCTCTAACGTCCATTTTATTATTGTCCACCCACCTACGCCTTGGTCTTCCCAGTCGTCTCTTTCCGTCTGGCTTTCTCACCAATATCCTAAATGTATTCCTCTTCTCCATACATGCCCCATCCATCTCATCCTCCTTGACTTGATCATTCTAATTATACTTGGAGAAGAGTACAAGTTATAACGCTCCTCATTTTGCAGATTTCTCCAACCTCCTGTCACTTCATCTCTCTTCGGTCCAAATATTCTCCTCAACACCCTGTTCTCAAACACCTTCAGTCTGTGTTCCTCCCTCAATGTCAGAGACCAAGTTTCACACCCATACAGAACCACAGGTAAAATTATACTTTTGTATATTCTAATTTTTACGNATTATATGACTACTGTCTTTACGTTGTCTTTAAACTTAATGTGAATACCAGTATCTACACTGTGCTGTGTCTGTAAATGGCCTTGCAGTTGTTGTCTCGGTACATAAAAAATAAAGAATTGAATTATTATTATTATTATTATTATTATTATTGTTATTATTATTATTACTACATATACTTCAGGTGCTAGGCAACGACCGCGAAATAAGCAAATATACAACAGAGGGACTCGGACCCGAAAATGACTGCGCTGGCGAGGGTCAGCACCAATTGTAAACGACAAACCAGTCTTCTCGTCAGAGAGGACGCGTCACATCAACAAACCCGCAACTGTCTGACAGCAACAAAGATCTGATCTTGGGCCCCAGATAGGAGCTTGACGCCAAGACAGACTGACGGGTTGACCGTCGGTCGTAACATAATTTTGGTTCTGACTTTGACCTGTTCCAGTGAGTCAGTTGGTTGGTGAATGAGTGAGTGTGTTAGAGAACTGCTGAGGTTCAGTTGTTGTGAGCTGTTGCTGTGAGAAGCTGGTTGCTGAGGTACGGAGACTGTTCGGGAACCCACAGCAAAGGAACGTCCAACGTTGGAAGCCGCTACCGAGCAACGGCTAGTGAACATGTGAATGTGGACACTAGTGTGTGTAATAGTGATTTGTAAAGTGCAGCCATGCACTGTATCAAAGAGTACAATAAATCCGATTACCAATTCAAACCCAGTCTATGTGCGGTCACTAAAATCATGCGATACTATTATCATCATAATCAGCAGCAGCAGTAGTAGTAGTGGTAGTAGGATTATGACTATATTTTCTACAAGAAATTCCTTAGTGGAGAGCCACACTAGCGGAGTTCCATGTTGTTTTTGTCTCCGTTTAAATAAAACGCCAATCAGCCTAACCTAACCACGGATAGACACACGGCAGACTTTCTACAATGTTTCGGGTCTCGGGTCGTCAGGCGGGTGAAGATTCATTGCTCAAGCACAAGGACAAGATAAAGCTTATCTCCAAGCAGGGAGTAGGCCTGTGCTCGCCAACGACAGCAAGCCTCTCGTCCAGACAAGTCCTGCACTGGACTGGTCACTGTTGCAGCGAGAAGAGGTTGAGCTTAGAACATATATCCATAAATGTCGTTTCTTACTAAAGATTACAACATATGAAGCTGCCAATTACGTAATTTTCTCCAATTATCGCCGTCCAAACGCATGCAGTGTGACCAGTCACGCACACAGAAATGCAACGACGAATTAGGTAAAATTCTACCTTATATTATGGGGTTCCCAGGTTCAAATCTCCACTGGAGATTCTAGGAGGCTTCCTTAGTCTCTCCAGGAAAATGTAGATAGAAATGCCTTAAATCAGGCCACGACCGCTTCCTTCAACAACCTTTCCAATTCATTACTCTTTAATTATCGCATAATCGAAAGTTATAAGGTTATAGGCCTGATGCAAGCTATTGAAAACGTCGTTAAATAAATCAATGCGAGAGACAGTGGGAGGGTCTCAAGCGATTTCCATCGCTGCATCTCCATCAAGCCTATAGAGCTGAGCTGTGATCATACTTGAGAGTTATTGACATGCCGAAGCGGCCTCCGTAGTCTAGGGGTAACGTTCCCACCTCGTGACTCAAGGTACGCGGGTTCAAACCCGGCGGAGGTCGTGGAATTTTAAGGGCGGAAAAATTCGGGGAACAAGTCCTCCGGGAGGGACTTTAAGCCGTGGGTCCCGTGTCGTAGCTTTACGGCAAGTAAAAGAACCTCATGTCTCCAAAGGAGGCCACTGAGCAAAATTACGGACGTTTCCCGCCCAACAGTAGTCTCTAACACCTCTGGTAGATGGGGGAAGCATTAAAGATACCACTCAGCTAGTAGAGGCCGATCTCGCTGGCTGGGCGGGACTGATGGTAAGCACCAGTACCGGTAGGATATAGAGACTGGTAGAATATCACAGAGGGAAGCACAATGGACCAAGACAGGTCTAAGTGCATGGGGAAACCCACCCTCTCCAATAATTAACTAACTAACTAACTACTGACATGCCGTACCATTGACTTTGACACCAGGCGAAGGTCTGTGGTCAGCTTCACGCCCCTGCCGCATACCGCAGTATGCATGAGTCCAAGAGTTCGACGCACTGGTAAAGTGATGGGACAAGCGCATCAGTGTTGTGGAAGGATACGTCGAGAAATAAATGTTTTTTTTTCTAGTTCGAATATGACATATTTTTTACGTTTTGCATCAATTTGAGACCGATTTACTGACTCTTCATTGCACGTTCCTCCGAAACGTCGGTAACAATGTGTAGACAACACATTGGATTAAGGGAGAAACATGAGTATTCTCGAGAAAATAAGTTATATTAAGCTCTGAGGTCACTTCCTGGGTTGCCACATTCATCACTTTTAAATTTACTTACGTTGCGGTATTGAGTCATAGCGTCACTGCGGCGACCGCAACTGCTGATGACATTAGAATGTCAAAGATGGCTGTTTTCTGCTTCGTAGATCCGGTGGGTGAGGAGAAAAATTGCCACAAAATAAGTGTCGCCATGTGTTGCTCCGAGACATAGCAGACAGCCATAAGGCAACGTACTGTTACGTCACAGTCTAACATACAGCGCTACTCGTGTCAGTATTCGCTACTACCTGCAAACGGGGCGTTCTGTTTCCGGTACAGCGTTGCGCCTTTCTGAGGCAAAATCAAACAAAACCATTTAAAGCATACTTTCCTATCGCACAGACTTCTGGTTTTACAAATCTGTGAACAGCATATTGTAGTGTGTAGAGCCGTTTCTAGGCAACGGCTCGGTAGATACGTTCCCGCTGCAGAGGATACGCATGCAAACAAAAATACTGTTGCAATCGGTGGTTTCTAATCGGTCCGTGCAAACGGATAATAAGGAGGATAACTGAAGCTACAATCGCTGAAGTCGTGGAGGGGACGAAAAGGGAACCCAGTGCCTGGGGGTATAACAGGACCGCCCTGTTCCTGGGAGATATAAATAAGGGAACATAGATTATTTATTACTCAATACCGTCACAAAACATCAATAATAATTGTAAGCAGCTATAGAATATACCTTCGCTACATGTTTCGGCCTTCAATAAGGCCATCATCAGGCAAATACTTTAAACATTTTGTTATGGAATTTCATGTTAAATATAAGTCCTAGTGCTAACCTTCCAAGTATATACAATGGAATAAAACGATATGAGTGAATACAAATATAAATTACAATACAAGTTAAAATCTTAAATGATCACTTACTGAATACCGTCACAAAACAACATCAATAACAATAAATAATATGTGATACACAACAGGATGCATTCATTGAAAATTATAGACCTCCAGGTTGGGGGAATCTCGAATCTGAGAGAGTAAAATGTGGTCACGAGTCCCGCGGGAATCGGACCTGAGAATGACTGCGCTGGCGAGGGCCAGCAGCAACTGTAAACTACAGACTCTTTTTCTATTCAGAGACAATGTTACATAAGGACTATGGAAGAAAGTATTCAGTTGAAAAAAAAATGCTGGTCGTGAGTCTCAAGGGGCTTGCCGCCAAGATGAACTGATAGGCGGTAAACCGCCAGTCGTAAAGTAACTCTTAACTCTGAGTAGTTCAGTTGTAAGGGAGCCGCCGTTCAGACAGCACTTGGAACAATCCTACAAGGCTAGTATCATAACTGTGGTCGCGGTGCAAGGGCCAAGGCCACCCCTTATACATTCATTCATCATAACCCACGAGTCGACATTTCTACACTGGAATCAGGCACTTATCTCTTCAAACTATAATGTCTCATAGCCCAGATGACCTTGAACGTAAGAGATGGTTTCTCCGAAACGTCTGTTCCCATCTAACAACCTACATGGCGTCTGGTCACAGAGGACCGTAATCTTGAAAACGAAATTACATCTACAAACAAATGAATAGCGTCTTTACCCCCTCACCCAATAATAATAAGTGCTGTCAGCTACCCTGGTAACGCGACAAGTAATTAATGGGTTCCGGATTAGATGATCCGATTTACTGGGTATTCACCAGGCGCAAGTTCAATTAGTTTTACGGAATCTTGCAGTAACTATAACACCTCTCAACCACGATCAATAATAACATTCTGAAGGGTGCTGTAACTATACCACATAAAATAAAGACTTCGCTTCTCATTTCTTCTGTCTTTGTCGTGTTTTGTCTCCTGGTATCTGATGTCCATTAACCTCCAGTAAGCCTGCTGAGGTAGCTCTTGGCGTACGGAATAGGGGACACGGAATCGAACAGTTGATTTCTCTGTTGTGAAAACGTCCTTTCTATTGTGTTGGTGTAGCCATTGTAACAGAAACATGTGAATCGATGTCTTCAGTAGTTCCTCTGTTGTGATTTTTGAGAACTTCGCTACTACGTAACCGAAGTTACACATTACGTCTGCGCTACAAACCCCAACCGGTTAATGCTGTTTAGGGAAACAGTCGCTGTTTATTGTGAGAACCATATGGAACACATAAATACACTGTGTGGGCAGAATGCAGAGTTCAGTTCGTGCCTCACAGGAAACACATTACTTCTCCGCTACAAAGCCCAACCGGTTAATGCTGTTTAGGGAAACAGTCTCTGTTTACTGTGAGAACCATACGGAACACATAAATACACTGTGTGAGCAGAATGCAGAGTTCAGTCCGTAATTCACAGGAAACACATTACGTCTCCCCTACAAAGCCCAACCGATTAATGCTGTTTAGGGAAATAATCGCTGTTTATTGTGAGAACCATACGGAACACATAAATACACTGTGTGGGCAGAAGGCATAGTTTTAGCATGTTAAAGCAAACAGAATATTCGTGCCCTGCTTCAAGCAATTACGCCACTTTGTACTTATAGAGATTCAGGACGCTATTTCGTATGGGTGTGAAACCTTGTCTCTCACATCAAGGTAGAGACATAAATTGAAGGTGTTTGAAAAAGGTGTTGAGGGGAATTTTTCGACCTAAGTGTGAGGAAGTGGTTACTATGATCAAACCAGCGTTAAGTATGGAAAATATGTAGCAAGCGTGAAGAAAAAAATACAAAATCTGTGTCGAAAAAAACAGAAGCAAGGCAACGCTTGGGAGACACAGGACTAGATGGTAGGAAAATATTAAAAAGAGGCTTAAGGAAATAGGATGGGAGAATGTGTACTGCACTCGTGTTGTTCAGGACAGTGGGCTCCTATGAACACAAATACGAGCCGTCAGAGAAGAATTGCTTTCCTAACTGTGTAACTATCAGCTTCCCAAGAATGACTGTGCCCTATGGCGTCAGGTGATATTTCAGCGTGGATCTGTTCCATGAGAAGGAGCAGGACGGATTGTTGCTGTCCGGCCGGAAACGCATCCTTCATTAAATTCTAAGCTAGGGACAAATTACTGAATGAGTCGGTGGAACGGCAGAGAGGGGAACCAGAGCTCGGGGGGGGGGGAGGAAACAGAACTGACTGTGGATGAGGCCTGAAGGTCTGTGTGACATCTTTAGACGTCGGGCGAGGACGGTTTCGCTTTTTGTTATAAAGTTCCACTTATTTTCCCTACTCCTGTACAAAGTGACATTTTGAATAACTTTTAAACCCAAGTGACCTGATTTTTCTGCCAACAACTACTACTTGTTGTGTGAAGATTATGTTGCAATGTCGGACTTTCGTCACTGAAAAAAGGGCACATCTCGACGGTGGAATAAGCTAAGTTGCCGTGAATACAGGTAGGCTGAATTTCTATTATTCCTCGTTAACATCTGTGACTTCACAGATAATACTCACTGTCACTGAAACCACTGTTAAGTCCTGCTTAACACTGTAAACCCTGTCAGACATGTATTTGAACCTTAAATTACTGACCCTTATAGCTACTGCATTCCCATTAGTAAGCTACCAGAAGTTACATTGTTCTGCCTTTTCAAGTATTGGAAGCTATTGCACAAACGCACTGCAATTTTCAGATGTTTTATAACAAATCTTTCCATCTACTTCTGGGTTTTACAAAGTCTCTCTGACATTTGGGGTTATAGAAATATAGTAATTTTGGCAGTCCTTTCAAGCCCAGTGGTTATTAAATGTACCAAGTGCTTTAACATACTAAAACTCTGCATTCATCGAGGTACGGACTGAACTCTGCATTCTGCCCACACAGTGTATTTGTGTGTTCCGTATGGGTCTCACAATAAACAGCGACTGTTTCTCTAAACAGCATTATCCGGTTGGGCTTTATAGCGGAGATGTAATGTGTTTCCTGTGAGGTACGCCTGAATCTACATTACTTAAATGAATTTCGGGCTTTGAGAGGTTACTGTTGACTTGATTAACATTTTTCTTCGTTATAATGAAGTCAGGAGTTGGCATATCTCTGTCAGTATAGCAATGGGCTACAGGTTGGACGGCCGAGGTTCGATTCTCAGCAGGGGAAGGTTAAGAATGGTGGAGCTATACCTCCATACCGCCATGTCTCTCCATGGCATGGTTCTTAATTAATTCGTCCCAGGATAACTTAATCACAAAATTTTCCTGGACGGATTGAAGACAAACATGAGAAGCCTTAGAAGATCAGTGCCCAATATTCGAACTGGAAATTTCCCAAATTGAGGTCAGAAGCATTATCGCTTGATCTGACCTGCTCGGTAGGTTTTCCGTGGTTTTCCTCAGTCCCTAAAGGCAAGCTCCGGGATATCACATAAAAACAGGCTACGGCCATTTCCACCCATATCCTTTCCAATTCATGTCGTGTGACCTACTGACAGCGTCGTTAAACAAACAATCCTGAAGATGCCAAAGACGGAATGCCATCCGTTTACTTGAGTATGGAAATGATGCAGTGGGATGCTTACATGACGTAACGGTGGGGAGGACACACTGGATAGTAGCAAAAAAACGAATCTGCCTGGTAAAACAGAACTCCATATGGCACGAAACATGTGACAAGACTTGTTGCTAAGGTCACATGTTGGGTAGCTTGGGTAGCAAGTCCCTTAGTGTATGGAAACCGGCCCCTAAAAGTCCCTAAGAGCCTCTAACACATGGCCGTAATGGCGCTGGACGTGACTCAGTACGCGCATGCGCAGGTTCGCGGAAGGGTACTAATTCTACCGGCAGATGGATCTGCCTTCATTTTCATAAAAATCCTTGTTTATAAGAGTTTCTTGAAGCCCGCTTTTAACATTATTATTCGAAATTGTAGGAATTTATCGAAGTATGGTGCTTGTCCCGCTAATAAACACTGTACTTCTGCTCGGGGCGCCTGTGCTGCCAACCCGGTGGGTAAAGATCTCAATATATTTGCAAAATTGGACCGTTTTTCTCGCAATCACATTCTATAATCTTCTACCTAAAATTGTTAATAATTTCTTGTGACTGTCTCTACAGCCCCCTTGGGCCCTGGCCTCTGATTTTTCAGTTTCATATCATTTTACAGATGGCAGGACTCCTTGGACGAGTGATCAGCTCATTGAAAGGCCTCTACCCAAACACAGGACAACACAAACACTGAATAAACGCATACACACACCAAACATCCATGCCTTGAGTGGGAACCGAACCCACGACCCCGGCTTCCGAGCGAGCGGAGACAGTACATGCTTTAGACCGCCAGGCTACCGTGACCGGCATTTGTTAATAATATTTGTTTAATATTCTTGTGTTATGTAGTTCTTAATTCTTGCGTTCTTTGTGTATTTTTCAGTTCTGTTTTTGTCTGTTCGCTTTTTTCTGTATTAATGTGTTTCCTTTCTCCAGTGTGTGCCTGCAATTTGTCTCTTGTCTTTATGTTAAGTTTGTCCTGTACCTGTGCTGTGTCTGCAACTGGCCTTGTGTACCTGTTGACTCAACACGTAAATAATAAAGAACTGAACTGAATTATTATTGTTAGTTTTGGACCTCACGACAGATCACAGTGGCCGCGGGGTCTAAGGCATGAACCGTCTTCGCCCGCTCGAACACTGGGATCGTGAGTTCGAATCCCACTCGAGGCATGGATGTCTGCGTACGTTTATTCTGTTTTATTCTGTGCGTAGGTAACGGCCTTGCGACGGGCTGATTCCTGTCCAAGAGGTCCTACCGACTGTGTATTGATTAAAAAACTGAAAAAGCGGCCAAGGCCCACATGGGCTGTAAGGCAGAGTGGTATCAGTGGTAACTGCCTTAAAAAGTCCACATGACCTGCATTAATGATGATTTTATTCTTAGCTTCCAACAGTTTCCTCAGCCCACTTAAAAAATTAAAGTTTTCAATGCAGTTATAGTCCATATTGTAACCTTTTATCGTATTGTGACACCGTGAAGTCTTGGAAATAAATTCCAGCATTTCGGACGCCATGTAGTTTGGTAAACCGCTACCAACGTCTTGAGAAGGAAGATGGTACCTCCAGCCTGAGTGTAACAGAGTAAGCTGGGGGTAACTCTATACCGCTCTTTCACACACTGGCCTTACTCCTGCATCCTGAACACGGAGGCGACAAGTTCGTCCGAAACATTATTAACAGCAACAAACTAAACGCCATCACATCCCAGAAGTTTGCAATAAGCATAATTCTCGCTGTGAAAGCCTCAAACCTCATATTCCCTGAATTTTTTCTTGTAACTTCGTTAAAAATCCCTGTATTCAAGACAAAAATGTGCCACATAAATGGCTAAGAGACGCTGTGCTCCCGCTGTTTAGGAAGCAGTTACGAATATGATAGAAGATGGCAGCTGCTGACCATATGCTTAGGCATTATAGTAGTGTCCATCTACCTCCATCTACCCCCAAAATCCTCTAGATAGCAGCGCTACTTGGTGCCTATTATCTTTATGTCGAGTTCACTCTACATCGTACCTAACAGCTTTCTTTGCAGAACTTTTCGATTTACTTAAGTTAGGCATTTATTACTGGTTCCAGTTGAAATTTCAACGGGCTCTATGCTAGTTTTCTTTTTTTTTTAATTCGCTTGGGGGGGGGGTGGAGTCCAGCTAGGTCCACTCGGCACGGCGGCCATTGATTGGCCTATTGTAGCCTGCCCCGGGTGATTATGATGGAGAATTTGGTGGAATGAAGATTGGCAGGGGAAACCGAAACACTCGGAGAAAACCCGCCCCAGCGCCACTTTGTCCACCACAAATCCCACTTGACCAGACCGCGGGATCCAACCCGGGCCGCCGGGGTGGGAAGCCAGCGACTAACCGATTGAGCTATGGCGCGGCCAAAAATCTGGTAGCACCGGGAATCGAACCCGGACCTCTGGATCTGTAGGTAGGAACTCTGACCACTAGACCACAGAGGCGGTCATTTCTATGCTAGTTAATTATAACATCTATGAAGCTGGTGATCGAGTCGAGATAGCTCAGTCGGTATAGCAAAGGTCTATAGGCTGGGTTCGATTCCTGGCACTGTAAAGTTTTTCTCTTCTCAACAGCGTCCAGACCGGTTCTGGGCCCACCCAACGTCCTCTCCAATGGATACCGGGGGCTCTTCCCTCGGGGGTAAAGCAGCCGAGGCGTAAAGCTGATCACTCACATCCATCTAGTGCCGAGGTCAAGAATGATGGAGCTATACCTCCACCCCCCCCCCGTTCGATTTGTGGGGTGGGGAACTGTCGTGGAGGAGCGACCAGGAACCTTGCCCTCGATATTCAGGTCGAATTCGAAGAATTCTCGCCCACAAACGATTGAGGACTCCAAGATAATAATCAGAATTCACTGTTTCACCTTCTGCCAGAAATTCCTTGTGAATGATTCCTTTGGAATCGAAGAAAACGGTTAGCAGTGTCTTTACTCGACTCTTTTGCATGCGCACTTTCTTTGGTTTCGGCTTCTTTGGGCTCAACCACGCTGCACTGTGCCGCTTTGTGAGAGGCTCATATTGAGAACGCCATGTCTCGTCACCAGTAACAATAGATTTTGTAAATTTTGTATCACTTTGGGCCGACCGTAACATGTCTTTGCAGTGTTCCACTCTGGCATGTTTTTCATTGCCTGACAGCGCGTGCGGTACAAACCGCGCACAGACCTCCCGTTTGCCCTAATCCTCGGTCAAAATTTGATGCACAGTACTTTTTGGTATTCTCAAAAGCTCCTCGATGAGTCTTGCGAAACACATCTGTCTGATGAAAGGATTTCGGTCACTTTTTCCACATTTTCTTCAGTGCGACTTGTTCTCGGCTTTGATGCACGTGGAGCGTCTTCAATGTCCTCCCTGCCGTCACGAAATATGGCATACCATCGAAAAATGTTCGAGCGACTCAAACAACCACAACCGTACACACTTTTCATCATTTCGTACGCTTCTCCGGCTGTCTTGGCTAATTTCAAACAAAATTCGATGTTGGCTCTCTGTTCAACCGCCATTTTCCGACGAGCGTCAGAACAGTACTGTTACATTCAAGGTCAGAACACATGATGCAGCGATGCTTGCGCTTTGAAATTATACACAGCCACAGCTGAAACTTCAAGAATCTTAACGCCACAACTCGCCAACAGATGGCACTGCAAGGGGGGGGGGAGAGAGAGAGAGAAGAGAGAGTCCTAACGGATCCTGGACACTCCGTGTATTTCTGACTTACTCGTATTCATAGTGTCAACAGAATCCCGAGCGGGTTAACGTGGCAGTCGCGCTCGAGGCTCATATTCGGGAGGTATTTAGTTCAAATCTCGGCCCTGAGACCTGTTATCCTGTGTATGATTTTCCATGGTTTTCTTCAGTCCCCCAGCCAAATGCCTCCATTATACATCCATTGGGCTATGACAGTTTTCATCCGAATCATTTCCGATTTATCATCCATCTATCAACCTTCCAATTTACACCGTGTAGTCCAGCTCTGACAGCAAAAACCCCTAAAATTATTAAACAAAAATAATTTAAATGAACTGTTACTTAAAGGACCTTAATGAGGGTAAATATTTCTGTGTTGCACTGCTGCAAGTGACAGGCCCAAAATGAACGGCCTGCAGGTTAGTATAAACCACGCCCAGCACCCCTACAATACCTTCTTTCAGCGGCATCTACTACCAGGTCACCCAAATATACTACCACATGACCCAACCTGCAAACCAAAATTTCACAGCGGACTGGGGTGTCCCGCCTAGTCACGAAGTGTGTCATCAAGTAAACCCACACATTACAATACACTGTACCATTTGCTATGAAGTACATCAAATTATATACACAAGAGAACTCTGTTTCGCAAATTCGAGTCTGCCTGAAATAATGATACGATATATCGAACCTTACAACATCCTGCTACACAGAATGAATCTTACGTCAGCATTAATATGCAAAAAATACGTATTTTAAACATACTGAGGCCTCTTCATACATAGCAGGTAATCCCCCCTTCTCCACAGCGCCCAGACTGCTTCTGGTCTCACCCAGCCTCTTATCCAGTGGGTACCCTAAATTCTCTCGCTAGGAGTGAAACAGCCGGGACGTAAAGCTTACCATTTACCTCCATCTAGTATCGAGGTTAAAAATGGTGGAGCTATACCTCCTTTTCCCCACATGTGTCTTCATCGCGTGGTGCTTAATCCGTCACAGGAGTAACTTTAAAATGTCTTGCATCATTCTTTGTGCCACTAACAGTTTGCTGGAACAAAATTTTAGCAAAGTAAATAATGTGGCATGTAGACCCGTCGCTAAGCAGTGACTCTGTAAACAGAGGCCGTTTCTGGGCAACAGCGCGGTAAACACGATCCAGTTTCTATCCAGCAGATTCTTAATAATACAACAGTTGGACTAGTACAATGAAAACGGGGTGGTCTATGCCGAGATGTTATAAGCAAGGCTGTGAAGAGAGGATCTGAGAGCGAGAAGCTGAAGAATCCCCGCTGTTAGAAGCCGTTGCCAGGGAATGGCTAGTGAAGACAACAGGCTGGGGAAGTCCTAGCGGGTGCTGTGGTCATTTGTGAAGTGCGTAGATTAACGGTGGGGCTGTACCTGCTTGTATTTACGAGTTGTGTGTTAAGGTGGTCAATAAATACAATTACTAACCCAAACCCCGTCTACAGTCACACACACGCACGTGACAATAATTTGATTTGGGATTACTAAGTTTCAGGACGTCGTACATTGTTTGGTATTCCGAAAGAACACAACGTTTTGGACAATGGGGTCTGTTTCCGCCCTCAGATGAAATATGCTACATAATACAGTATATTAAACGGGTACTTAAGTTTTACATATATTTATCGCCGTCAAGAATTACCATATTCGGGAAGCTGCCAATGTCCGATCAACTCATTTCGCAAATATAGCGGCAGGCGCGCACTCGCAACTAACTCGAGGTTTTCACGGCACTGGATGTCGGCGCTGTGGCCTTATGGGCTATGATGCCGTGTATAGACGCCAGCGCAGCGACGTTAACCTGAAAATGTAGGCGGAATTTTTCTCCGATACATTTGCACCTAACATACTACACGCTGTACTAACCCAGAAGACTACAATGAAATCCTCAAACCCCACAGGGCGTGTAAACTGCATATAATTTGAGATTTGAAATTCTCACAGCGATGTCCATGAAGATTACGGCGTTGTGCGATGTGACGCCGTATAATCAGGTAAAAAATATATTTTTTTTAATTCGCTTAGTGGAGGGTGGAGTCCAACTGGGTCCACTCGGCACGGCGGCCACTGATTGGCCTATTGTAGCCTGCCCCGAGTGATTATGATGATGGATAATTTGGTGGAATGAAGATTGGCAGGAGAAACTGAAGTGCTCGGAGAAAACCCGTCCCAGCGTCACTTTGTCCACCACAAATCCTATTTGACCAGACACGGGATCGAACCCGGGCCGCCGCGGTGGGAGGCCAGCGACTAACCGCTTGTGAGCTATGGCGCTGCCGTATAATCTGGTAGGTTCTAACCATCGTTTCGGAGGAACCTGCTGCTTTCATCTTCAAGAAATAGTACTGACTCTTCTGCCCTGAAAACAGTGGCAGAAGGTGTAATACAATAAATCATTCCCAATTTTTCGGTATAACTTGATGACTCAATCGTAATTGTAGAACACACAACCCTTATACCCTGAAGATGGAGGCAGCAGATTCCTCCAAAACGGTGGTAAAACTATCAGCATACACGGTGTCACGTGTTACAAGACAATAATTTTCAGCGTGTTTATTGTATTATGACGAAGCAAAATGTGTTCACTTCGATATTGCAGGGTCACAGAGGGCAGAGCAGTTGTTAGGATGACGGATGCATAACGAGGCCGCTGCTATGACACCCCTGGCCCTTGCAACACTGCTGCTCGCAGTAGGGACGGTGCTGAGTGTTGCAGAGTTAACAGGAGAAAACGTATGTCACAAGCGAGAGACGTAAGTTCCTCATATTCGGCACAACTAACTTCGTGGAACTGAGGCCACCTTAAGAAGCTGCCAGTTGTGTACCTATTCTAGAACTTCCCAACATTTTATGTAACCCGATGGTTCATTAACGTTTTCACAAGAGGTCTCCACTGGTCCATATTCTGGGCCAGATCATCCAGTTCATACCACTCACATCCTATCTCTCGAAGATAAATTTTAATATTATCCATCCATCTACGACTTGTGTCTCCCAAATGGTCTCTTTCCTTATGGTTTTCCCACCAATATCCTATACGCATTCCTCTTTACCCCATTCGTTCTATACGCCCTGCCCATCTCATCCTCCTTGACTTGATCATTCTAATTATACTTGGAGAAGAGTACAAGTTATGAAGGTCCTCATTATGCAGTTTCCTCAAACCTCCTGTCACTTCATCTCTATTCGGTCCAAATATTCTCCTCAGCACCCTGTTCTCAAACACCCTCAGTATATGTTCCTCCCTTAATGTCAGAGACAAAGTTTCACACCCATACAGAACCACAGGCAAAATTATAGTTTTGTATATTCTAATCTTTATGTTTTACGCCATTTTCGGCATAATGAAACGTATTCATGTTATTCTGTTCGGTGGAGGAGGAGGAGGGTTGTCTTACGACGCTGGACCATATAGCGTCGCGTGCAAGCATGATGCCAGCTGAATGATGAGTCGAAAAGAATGTAGAAGGAAGGGGCTGTGGGTACTGTCCAGGCATTTGTCTGGAGGGACTGCAGAAAACCATGATAAACCTCAGTCAAGATAGCCGGTGTTCCGCCGAGATCCGAACCAAGCACCTCTCTAAAGCGAATCTACAGCGTTATCGCTATGCGAACCTGCTCGGAGGCGGCGACTATAAACGTTACTGCCTTCTGGAAAAGGACGCCGTGCAGTCTGGTAGATATTTACCGAAGCTTCGGAGGAGCCTCCGCATCCATTGACCTTGAGAATGGGGCAGCAGGTTCTTCCGAAATGTCGTAATATATCAGATCCCATCCCATATGGGATCTGATACATGCCAAGCCACAATAATATCTTCATATTATTGTGGCTTGGGACTATACCCCTCATGCTTGTGTGGGTCCCGTTTATTTTAAGATCCATTTTAATATTAGCTATACAAAACTATAATTTTTCCTGTGGTTCTGTATGGGTGTGAAACTTGGTATCTGACATTAAGGGAGGAACACAGACTGAGGGTGTTTGAGAACAGGAGAATATTTGGACCGAGGAGAGATGAAGTGACGGCAGGCTGGAGAAAACTGCATAATGAGGAGCTTCATAACTTGTACTCTTGTACAAGTATAATTAGAATGATCAAGTCAAGGAGAATGAGGTGGGCAGCGCATGTAGTACGAATGGGGGAGAAGAGGAATGCATGTAGGATATTGGTGGGAAAGCCAGAATACACTACTAGGAAGACAAACATGTAACTGGGTGGATAATGTTAAAATGGATCTTAGAGATGAGATGGTATGGATTGGATTGATGTGGCTAAGGATAGGGACCAGTGGGGGGCTCTTGTGAACACGGCAATGAAAACCTTCGGGTTCCATAAAATGCTATGAAGTTCTTGAATAGTTACACAACTGTCAGCTTCTCAAAAACGGTTCAGATCCATGGAGTCAATTTGCTTCTTAATATGATTAACATTTCTTCTGCGACCGGATGTTCCAAGCTGCACGGCTTCCTGACATGTGTGTGTTCTCTCCAGGTATACTGTCACTTTGCGGGTAACGGTGAAGGAGCCTGTGCACGTCAAGACCTACACGTGGTGCCTAAAGGTACCACCTCGCTGCACCAAGTACAAGGTCGAGATGAGAGACAGAATCAAGATTCAGGTCAGTGGCACACAACACCCTCAGTTCCAGACCCCCTGACTTCTCGACCCTTCTCCTGAAACCTCGGGCACTGGTGGTTCCTCAAACTGTGGCGTTTTGGAAACTGTTTCTGTTTCCTTCTTCGGGTGGCAGGATAAGCATGGAAACTTATTGTCTGGCACCTTTGCTGAGCTAATTTCAAAACCTTGCCACAGAGTAGCAAACTCCTGCCACAGATAGGCTCAAACTTCTGGAACAGCTACGTTAAAAACTTGGCCATAGATGGTCTCAAACTCCTGCCAAAGCTAGACAAATTTTGGCACAACCAGGTTCAAATCTTACGAGAGCTAGTCTCAAACTTTCGCCGGAGCTGGCGGCAAAATCTTGCCATAGTTAGTTTCAAACTTTCGCCGGAGGTGGCGGCAAAATCTTGCCAGAGTTAGTTTCAAACTTTCGCCGGAGGTGGCGGCAAAATCTTGCCAGAGTTAGTTTCAAACTTTCGCCGGAGGTGGCGGCAAAATCTTGCCAGAGTTAGTTTCAAACTTTCGCCGGAGGTGGCGGCAAAATCTTGCCAGAGTTAGTCTCAAACTTTCACCGGAGCTAGTCTCAAAATCTCGCCAGAGTTAGTCTCAAAATTTCGAATGTGCTAGTCTCAAAATTTCGAAAGAGCTAGTCTCAAAATCTTGCCAGAGTTAGGCTCAAACTTTCACCGGAGCTAGTCTCAAAATCTTGCCAGAGCTAGTCTTAAACTTTCGCCGGAACTAGTCTCAAACCCTGAGAACTGTCCGAGTGGCTCAAACGCGAAGAGTGGGAGTGACCTATGAAGCACATATAGATATAAGCTTAAGTGCCCAAGTAATATCTACTGGTAACAAAAATAAAAATGTCGCTTACATTAGCGTCTTGATATTCAGTTGCTGCTAATCTTAAACCTTGTGGAGGTAACTGCCAGGCCTGAAAAGGAAAGAAGTGAAAAGTAAAGTTGTCCCTGTGCTTAATAAGTACCGCACCATTCTAAACCTCATAAGCAGATTACGGGGAGCAGTTAGCATCACGCTCCGGCCAATGTTGGTTACGTCTGTGTCCGATGTCTTTCAGACGGAGGTCCGGGAGCGAGTGGTGGATGTCTGCTGTGCAGGATATGCATTGGACTGGACGGAGACGCAATGCCTCCCCGTGTGTAAGGGATGTCTGCACGGCGTCTGCGCCACCCCAGACACTTGCTCCTGCGAGCCTGGCTATACGGGCGACCGCTGTGACATCGGTAAGGGATCAGTGAGATATATAGCATACTCGTACATGGGGACGTGAAAAATGCTTGCATGGTATTATTCTGAATATGTGAAGGGAAGAAATGCTTGGGAGATCAAGCAGTAGGTGAGGGAATAATATTAAAATGGAACTTCAGAAGAAATATGATGTGAAGGTGCGGACTATATTCATCTCGCTCAGGATAGGGATCAACAAAGGGCTCTTGTCCAAAGAAAAATTACTTTCATGACCCCACAGAGGGCGGAAGGGGGAGGTATGTTTCGACTCTTTACAGATCATGAAATTCTCAATATAAACTCTGCACTGCTCTGACGGTGACCCTGTAGAATTCCTTCCAGTGCGCGAATTACTTTACGTATTTATGTTATGACACTAAAAATTAGAATTTTAATTTCGCATGTGGTTCTGTATGCATGTGAAACATGTTCTCTGACATTATGTGACGAACCTAGACTGACGTTGTTTGAGAGCAGGGTGTTGAGAATATTTGGACCGAGGAGGTGAAAGCCGATGAAGCAAACGAACACAGCTTCAGCCCTTAGGATGTGTGCAAGCCGAATATAGTCTGGTCCCACCCCCTTTTCCTCCAGGCCTTCTTCTTAAGCTTGTGGACCTTTACCACTGGATAGCACCACGTTTCATTCACCGTGAAGATGGCGATTAAAACGTATTTCGAAACGCTGAAAAGCCTTGCACATACGAGGCGGATCAACCCCGAAAATCGAGTCAAAATGTAGGGGCAGACTGCGAACACTTGAAGACAAGAAGTCTGGACGTGTCAACAGAATTCAGATTTACACATTTCCATACACATTACAATAATAAACCCTCGCTAATTCGGTTAGTTAATCAGGATGTCGGATAATCCGGATGAAAAAACGAAAAATTCTGTTCACAGAAGAGTAACATACTTTAAAAGATACATGAAAGTTAGGAAGGTAGATAAGTCAACTGAGGTGTACGTGGTAGCGTAGTTGGTTGAGGCACTATGCTACGAGTAGGCATGTCGAGGGTTCGATTCCTGATGAGATCATTGGATTTTTCAATTTACCTAATCCTTCCAGCCACGCTATGGCCCTGGGATCGACTCAGCCTCCAACACTAATGAGTACCAGAAATCTACCTGGGGAGTAAAGAACGGCCGGCGCGTAAGGCTGACAATCTCACCGCCATCTGTGAGCCGATTGTCTAGAAAATATGGCAGCCTCGACGTCTCACAACCGTATGGGCCTCCACAGCCTGTTACAGGGATAGTTTTACTTAACCTCACCGCCAGCTGTGAGCCGACTGTCTAGAAAATGTGGGAGCCTCGACGTCTCACAACCGTATGGGCCTCCACAGCCTGTTACAGGGATAGTTTTACTTAACCTCACCGCCAGCTGTGAGCCGACTGTCTAGAAAATGTGGGAGCCTCGACGTCTCACAAACCTCTGGGCCTCCACGGCCAGTTATTTGGATAGCTTTACTTAACCTCGCCGCCATCTGTGAGCCGACTGTCTAGAAAATGTGGGAGCCTCGACGTCTCACAACCCTATGGGCCACCACAGCCTGTTACAGGGATAGTTTTTCTTAACCTCACCGCCATCTGTGAGCCGACTGTCTAGAAAATGTGGGAGCCTCGACGTCTCACAACCGTATGGGCCACCACGGCCTGTTACAAGGATAGCTTTATTTAACCTCACCGCAATCTGTTAGCCGACTGTCTAGAAAATATGGGAGCCTCGACGTCTCACTACTCTATGGGCCACCACGGCCTGTTACAAGGATAGCTTTACTTAACCTCACCGCCATCTGTGAGCCGACTGTCTAGAAAATGTGGGAGCCTCGACGTCTCACAACCCTATGGGCCACCACAGCCTGTTACAGGGATAGCTTTACTTAACCTCACCGCCATCTGTTAGCCGACTGTCTAGAAAATGTGGGAGCCTCGACGTCTCACAAACCTCTGGGCGTCCACGGCCAGTGATAGGGATAGCTTTACCATTTATGTTTTGTGAATTAACGACAACCAAGTTATGGATGTGCCACTCTAAAGTAAGAAAGTCGGACTCTGTTGCATGCCACATCAGAGTGCCCCGAAGGTCTGTGGGGCCCAGCCTGTGGACTACAGTGCCAGTGCCGGAACGCAGCCACCTGCAACCACATCAGCGGAGACTGCAAGTGCACCGACGGTTGGAGGGGCTCCCTGTAAGTCACTCACACGTCATATGGAATCACTACTTGGTACATGGGCACACGAAACATAGATACAGTATGACTGACAACCGCCAGTAAAAAGAACCTGTATTCTGCTTACATCCTGTATCTTTGTTTCGTGTGTTTCTCACAATGCACAGCGATTCTTACGTGAAACACCATCAACCGTTTGGTCTTTGTAATACATACGCAGTGTTTTTGTGTTATAAAACCTATACAGAGTGTCCCAGGAGGAAAGGTCAGTATTCTAAGTCATAGTATCGGTCATTCTCACCAAAGAAGAAAAATTGTATATGTGTGAGGAGCATTCGGTATATAATGCCTATTTTTTTAATTAAAACTACTACAGATACAGAAAGCGTCGATGGATGTCAATGGGTGTAATTTGTTCGGCAGTGAGAAATTCAATAACACATTTCTCTTTCATACTCACTTCTATGTCAGACACCATTTTGGTAGACCGCTCTGCTGTCGCTATCTGTCGCACGACAACCAAACTAACAGTACATTGGCGGGAAGGTTCAACCTTTACTACAACACCACCAACATCCAGGTCAGTCGTTACATATTAACACAAAAAAATAGGAGGCATTATATACGGAACGCCCTTCGTGCATGTGTCCCATTCCGAACGATTTCCGAGATACAGCTGTTTCATTGTACAGTTCCAAAATTGTTGATAAGAAAGAGATATTGCGTGCTGTTTCTAATACCGGTATTCATTGTTCAAGGGACAAAGCTGGTACAGTTTACCTAACACAATACATTTTCGAAAAATCCACCATCAACATCAATGCACTTTGCAACTCGTGTGAGGACACGGCGTGTTACTCGTCTGTACAGTGCACAGTACAGTACTGTCAAGAATTATTTCATCACCACGTCATCCGGACCGGCTCTGGGGCCCGCCCAGTTTCCTATCCAATGGGTACCGGGGCTCCTTCCCGGGGGCATGAAAATTACCACTCATCTCCAATTAGTGCCGAGGTTAAGAAAAATGTGGCTCTATACATATTTTACCCTTACTGTTGTATCACTGGGGGCACGCAGTAGCGTAGTTGGTTCAGACAAGCGGGAAGGTCGCGGGTTCGATTTCTGATATCATTGGATTTTTCAATTGGCCTAATCCTTCCACCCGCAAATATGGCCCTGGTGTCGACTCAGCCTCTAACAGAAGTGAGTATCAGGAATCTTCCTGGGGGAAAGGGCGGCCGGCGCGTAATGCTGACCTCACTGCCATCTGTGAGCCACTTGTCTAGAAAATGTGGGAACCTCGACGTTTCACAACCCTATGGGCCTTCACGGCCTGTTACAGCGATAGCTTTACATTTTTTATCTTTACTATGGTACAATACCATTATTATATTATGAAACCAATAAAGGGATATTAAGCAACGTTATGAAACATTTAAACCATTAAAAAATAAGCGAGTGTCTTAACAGGGATCGTCAGCAGTTATGGTTGCGACACCCTCAGCACTTATACACAAAATAAAAATAAAAACAGAAACACGCTTTTTAAAATGGCCCATCTCCCATGTCTCGTCGAAAGACAGGAGATCTCTGGTTACCTGTGGTCACTGGGCGCTTTCTGAAAGAACTGTCAAAGGTCCGAGATTCGATCTCTAAGCCCGAAAATTCGGCGCACAGATCAATTTGGAGTTAATTTAATGAAATCTTAAGCCGATAATTCGTGGGAGATCGAAGCAGGACGGCGTTTACAAGCAAGATAACTTTATAAAATAAGGACAAAAGGCGTTATCTACCGATAAAAACATCAATAACTGATCCGTTTTGACCCTTAATATTGATATGTGATTCCGTTACAGATGTGACGTTACCTGTCCCAAGGGAACCTACGGCCACGCATGTCTGAAAGAGTGCAACTGTGAAACTGGCGACAGTGACGAGAGCGCCATCTGTGATCACGTGACGGGGGACTGCAGATTAGGCGAAGCCAGGAGAGAGGATCACGAGTCGAACCGTCACATAACCGCACCTCCAGAGATTCACACAACCGCCAGGCCTGCGGTGACACAGACAGCCGATGCTAAGGAAAATGAAGCTAAGGACAGTGCCTATACTGCAAAAATTTTCCAGCAAACAGGTCATAGCGCTCCTCAAACACTTGAAAACACAGACAAACGCATTCATTTCACTGATGAGAGAGCCCTTACAAGCACAATTACTTCCATGCCTTCCTTCCTTGCAGATATGGGAGCAAAAACAGAAATTCCTGAAGAAGTTCATAACAGTTCGTTAGGAAGCATCACGTCACTGCCCGATCATCAAAGTGACGATGTGGATGTCTCTGAACAAGTCGAGGAGCCTGAAACAATAAAACTCGAGGATACTGACCGGCCGATTGAAGAGCCTGGAACTACAGTGACGGAGAACGCGAACCAGAATGTTCGTCCCGCGCGTAGACCAATCATTGTCGTCTCCGACGGGTTGCTGTCGGGAAGAATGGAAGAAGACGGGAACGAGGGAACCGGAAGTGGTGTTTGGAACCTGGTGTCGAGCGCAAGCGTGGCCGGAGGGGTGGCACTCACGCTCATCATTATGGCCACGGTGACTACGGTGTTAGTGTCGCATCGCAGAAACAAAGCCAAAATGGCGGTAGCTGAAAATGAGATGGCGTCTGTCCGGAAGCAGCAACAGGCCACGTCTGGACCACGCGCGTATAATTATACGCAGGACGTCACGACGCTTCCACGTGAGTTACTCTATCCAAGCGTCAAACTTTCTGTTCTCTGCGGAGTTTCCTTCGCTTCTGCGTCTGATTTTACGCCAGCGTCAGCAGCCGGAATGTAAATATACTGTCGAATGACAGAATGACAGACGAACTGGAAAGGATCCGGAAGGAAGTGGTAGTAGCTTAACTGAGGCATTATCCCAGCATTTGCCTGCATGTACTGAAGAAAACCACGACAAACGTCAGTCAGAACAGCTGACGATTTGGCCGATAATCGAACCGAGCAACTCCCAACAAAAGTCTTAGAGTGTTACCCCTATAGCAACGTGCTCAGTTTCGCCCCTTCTCATTAGCCTACTTTCCTTGTTCTGAAAAAGCAGTCTTATGCGATTAGCTCGCTGTCTGTCTGTGTATCCTTATCGATTTTCGAATGCCTGAACCAATTTTTATGAAACCTGGTATGTACGAGTGTATCATGACACCTGAGCCCATCTCCCCAGCGCACTTCATAAATCCACCCCATTATTCTGTGTTTCTGCATTTGTATCCCCCCTACCGTTGCCAGGCAGCGGCTCGGTAAACACGTTCCCGCTGCAACGAATACACAAAGTAATAGAACTGTTTGACGCGTCGTTTTCTATGCCATCCGCACAGAAAACATCTCTTCCATTATTGCGTGTTCTCTCGTTTCAGGGGGAAAGTGTCCACATAGCTGTTCCCCAGCAACTGCTCTTGCACAGTCGCCTGTTACTTGGCAATGGGTCTAAATGTCACAGTATCTTCCTCTCCATAAAAAAAAACAAATATCATGCAAATATATAAACAAAAAGGGACATTTGTCCGCGTCCTGGCTGTATGCTCAATGTGTTACAGTGCGCCATGTATTTCCGGACACGGACATAAGAGCAGACGATATGCCTCGTACTGATGGACTCCAGCTGTCCTTCGGCGATGTGTCCAGTACCATGACAACCCACAACAGTTTCGGACATCCCTGTAACTCCTACAACAATGCAAGGGGTGAGTACATAATTCAGACTCCCAATCTCTTCTTACTAACACAAGTTTATACACCATTATGTCCATATGAGGCATGAAGGTAAAGTTGTCCCTGTACTTAATTAAGCACCACGCAATTAAGACGTGTGGAAGAGCAGAGGTATAGTTCCACACACACACTTATGGGGGTGAGTGGTCAGCTTCACGCCCCTGCGTCTTTTCTCCCGGGAAAAGGGTCCCACTGCCAATTGGAAAGAATGGTGGATGAGCCTCTGAGCTGGTCTAGTCCCCAATGAGAACAGAGCCCGGATTTCTCGGTCGTTCTCCCCGTAGCAAACTCACCATACTGACAGTGATATCTTGGGTCATGGGACTACCACACATGGATGCCCAAGGAACGTGATTTCGAATCTCAGCTGTGGAGACATTTCTTCACAACGTCCAGACCGGCTCTGGAGCTCACACAGGCTTCGGGGGTAAAGCCGACATCTCACGTCTACAGAGCCAAGATTAGACGCACAGAGCTACACCTCCAGTCCCCCATACGTCTTCATGGTGTGGTGATGAAATAGGTTACACAGTAAGTCGGTCTATGGATAACGCCCTAGACTTGTATTCTGGGAGTGACGGGTTCAAATCTCGGTCGTGACACAGTCTATTCTGACTGAAATTTTATATATAGTTCTTCTGTCTTCCGAGGAAAATGTCAGGATAGAGCGTGCATCATGCCACGAAAGCTTCCTTTCAGTCATTCTATGTATTGGGAGCGTCATACGCACCTGAGAAAACTAATTACGATCAAGGGCAACTTAAACTTGTAGTTCTGCATTACAATCTAACAGTGGGCCAGCCTGTCTTTTTATCGTCACCCAAAGGAATCAATTTAAACACAAATGTATTAACTCAGAACAAACAGCCCTATATGTCACAGCATGTTTCGACCTCTTTTGGTCCTCATCAGGAGCCTTATTTTACAGTTATATATTTCATAGTTACCTCCTTCACAATGGGGCATGCGGTAGCGTAGTTGGTTGAGGCACTACGCTACAAGTAGGAAGATCGCGGGTTCGAGTCCAGATGAGGTGGATTTTTTTCAATTTACCTAATTCTAATGGCCCTGGGGTCGACTCAGCCTCTAACAGAAATGAGTACCAGGAATCATCCTGGCGGTAAAGGGCGGCCGGCGCGTAAGGCTGACAACCTCACCGCCATCTGTGAGTCGATTGTCTAGGAAATGTGGTAGCCTCGACGTGTCACAACCCTATGGACCTCCACGGCCTGATGCAGGGATAGCTTTACTTAACCTCATCGCCATCCGTGAGCCGACTCTCTAGAAAATGTGGGAGCCTCGACGTCTCACAACCCTATGGGCCTCCACTGCCTGTTACAGGGATAGCTGTACCTTTTTTTTTTACCTTCTGCCTCTTTCACTGTTAATTTTATTGGCTTTAAAACACCATGATCCACAAACCAGTGTACCCATGAAGAATACCATCTACTCCTAGGTTCTCCAAGAGGTCTTTGCCACTCAGGTATTTCGACTAAACACTATGTAAATTTCTCATACTACCTGCTACATGACCTGCCCATTTCATTACAGCGTATTTAGAGCTGCAGTACGATATCCCCCCATCCTGCACGAGTAGCAACAGCAACAGTCTGCGGCCGGGGATGGAACCCGAGCACCTCTACGATGAAATCCCCTGGTGGCGGAGTACCCGCAACACGGACACATCTCGCTGCTGAATCCGTGTGTCAGTGCCTAGAGCAGGGGTCGACAAATGTGACTCTGGAGCCAAATGTGACTATTTCGAACTTCCCACGGGCCACGGTGCATCGGAAGAAGATTCAAGTGTTGCAGTGAAGACACCAGTTATCGATGCTGTTAGGCCATAAGCCAGAAACATGCCGGAAGACAAATAAATAATATAATTACTAGGGTCTAGTTACGTCTGACACGATTTTCCGAACTCTGATTCGTGTTCTTGTGAACTAAACCCAACCTGCCGTGACTGCATCACTAAGTGCTTGCACTAGACACCCAAAAGGCCTTCCATCTACGCAAACATCTCGATTTTCTTGCCCTGGCCCAGAGTCCACTTCCCAGAAGCAGCAGTAAAATCTGTAGTTAAGAATAATGAGAAAACTTTCATTGTAACGGCTCGATTCAATTCCTCCACTTGTACGGAAACTATCGATAAAATCAAAGGATCTTATGCGTGCCTCGAGAAAAGCTTTCTTTGGCTTCAACTCAGAACTTACTCTGTACTTTAAAACACAATTCCTTACTGCTTATATACCACCCATTTCATATGTTAGAATTACTCCACATTTTAACCAAACAGTGTATGCACGTCGTATGACCCTCAGAATAAATTGAAATTAATTTCATAAAGAGCATAACAGTCTTTGCTTTGTGGCAGGAACTGAATACTTAAATGTTGCTTAAATAAATTTCAGAATTGAGTTATAAGGTCTTAGACAGGGGCCATGGAATTTTGATTTTCTGAATTAGTATTGAAATATAATTTGTAAAATAATTGGGGGCTTATTTTCTTTTTATAAATTTGAAGTAGAAGGGTTACATGAGAAACATGTTACACATAAAGTCAGTTTTTTGCACTTACAGACGGGCGCGGACCTCAATGTTCCTTATCACGTCTATAACAAAACCTGCTTATGCGAGGACTGTATAAGCCAGCAAATGAGACGCAGTACAGCCATCCCTGCAAAGCTAGCAGTCGCTCAGCTGATTATTCCCGCTTACATTTCTCAAAATTACCGTTCCCAAGTCCGAGGCCTTGTGTTACACCTCCGTACCTGCAGCGGTGGAGGCCTAATTAAGGTGCTATCCCAGCGTTCTCCCAGAGGGTAAGAAAAAAAAAAGAAAGTCCCTCTGCTTACCGAATTAACCACTATGCCATGAAGACATATGAGGGAGGGGATGTGTAGATCCACGTATTCTTGACCTAGGCACTAGTTGGAAGTGAGTGGTCAGCTTCTCGCCCCAGCCACTTTCTCCCGTAGAAAAATTCCACGCTACCCACTGCCTAGGAGGCTGGGTGGACCCCAGAACCGGTCTGGATGACGTGAAGAAAAGAAAAATCTCGCACCTACCGGGACTTGAACTCCAACCACTAGGCCATTCAGCCCTTAGTCGGAATACCGACTGAGCTATCCCGGCTCCTCTGGTGGGAAGGCGGGTGACTACAGCGGTAACTCCAGATGACTCTGTTCAGTGTGGCCGGCGCGTAAGACTGACAACCTCACTGCCATCTGTGAGCCGAGTGTCTAGAGAGAATGTGGGAACCTCGACGTCTCACAACCCTATGGGCCTCCACGGCCTGTTACAGGGATAGCTTTACTTAACCTCATCACCATCTGTGAGCTGATTGTCTAGAAAATGTTGGAGCCTCGACGTCTCACAACCCTACGGGTCTCCAAGGCCTGTTACAGGAATAGATTTATTTAACCTCACCGCCATCTGTTAGCTGATTGTCTCGAAAATGTTGGGGCCTCGCCATCTCACAACCCTATGGGCCCCCACGGCCTGTTACAGGGATACCTCGGCGTCTCACAATCCTATGGGCCTCCATAGCCTGTTACAGGGACAGCTTTACTTAAACTAACCGCCATCTGTTAGCTGATTGTCTAGAAAATGTTGGGGCCTCGCCATCTCACAGCCCTATGGGCCCCCACGGCCTGTTACAGGGATACCTCGACGTCTCATAATCCTATGGGCCTCCACAGCCTGTTAAAGGGACAGCTTTACTTAAACTAACCGCCATCTGTGAGCCGACTGTCTAGAAAATGTGGGAGCCTCGACGTCTCAAACCCTATAGGCGTCCAAGTCCTGTTACACGGATAGCTTGACTTAACCTCACCGCCACCTGTGAGCCGATTGTCTAGAAAATGTGGGAGCCTCGACGTCTCAAACCCTATAGGCGTCCAAGTCCTGTTACACGGATAGCTTGACTTAACCTCACCGCCACCTGTGAGCCGATTGTCTAGAAAATGTGGGAGCCTCGACGTCTCAAACCCTATAGGCGTCCAAGTCCTGTTACACGGATAGCTTGACTTAACCTCACCGCCACCTGTGAGCCGATTGTCTAGAAAATGTGGGAGCCTCGACGTCTCAAACCCTATAGGCGTCCAAGTCCTGTTACACGGATAGCTTGACTTAACCTCACCGCCACCTGTGAGCCGATTGTCTAGAAAATGTGGGAGCCTCGATGTTTCACAACCCTATGGGCCTCCACGGCCTGTTGCAAGGTCAGATTTACCTTTCAACCTAAAGATCTGAGCGCCGTTGCCGTGCTTCCTAGTGCTATGTGGGCCGGGGTACCTCCAGTCCCGTACACGCAACGGAACACAGGATATCATACTCCGTAACATTTCGCCACTTCCTATGCCCGCGCAGCGCAGTATGTCGCCAACCAAGCAACCACCCACGAATTCATCCGCCTCTCAGCAAGAGACTGCAGAAATGTGATAGGCTGATTTCCACGTCCGCCGCAGCGTCCGATAAAACTACCAGCGTGCAGTGACAGTAGCAACCGGAAGAAGCAAGTGAGTACAACAGTGGCATATGAAGTGCAGCATTACTGAGTGAATAAAGGCGACGTATGACGTGTACTTTTCTACCGACGGACTCGGGGGAACATAGCCATTCTTGAGAAACTAGCAGTCGTTCAGCTACTCAAAACATTTCCCTCCATTTATGGAAACCCAAAGTCCATTACCGTGCTACCAAAACCCATTCATTGGTTCCAGCTTTGACCTAAATATTCGATTTATTTTATTTCATCTGATACACTTGCATTTTATTTAAATACTCTGTCCATAGCGTCGAATGATGATGTTATTCGTGAATAAGGAACTGGGAAGGATTGGGGAAGTGGTAGTGGCCAAATTTGGGGCAGAAATCCAATATCAGATACGACCTCGTGTTGCAACAGGTTTACAGTAGTCTAATTCAGTACCAAACTCACGGAAATTTCAACCATTCTCATTACCGTAATTCTAACAAAATCAAGGGAAACTTCCAGCATTCTGCGTCATGTAATTCCAAGAAAATCAAGAAAAGTTCCAGCATTCTGTGACATAATTCTAACAAAGGAAACTTATAGCATTCCGCGTCATATAATTCAAATAAAATCAGGAAAATTTTAAGCATTCTGCGTCATGTAATTCCAACAAAATCAGGAAAACTTACAGCATTGTGATATATAATTTTAAAAAATCGGGAAAACTTCCGCATTTATGACATAATAACAACAAAATCCGGAAAATTTCCATCATTTTGCGTCGTGTAATTCCAAGAAAATCCGGAAAACTTCCAGCATTCTGAGTCGTGTAATTCCAAGAAAATCAAGAAAACTTGCAGCATTCTGCGTCATGTAATTCCAATAAAATTAAGGAAATTTTAAGTATTCTGCAATATATAATTCCAACAAAATCAGGAAAACTTATAGCATTGTGACCTAAAATTCAAAAAAAAAAAATTGGGGAAAACTTCCAGCATTCTATGACATAATAATAACAAAATCCGGAAAACTCCCAGCATTCTGAGTGGTGTAATTCCAACAAAATCAGGAAAACTTCCAGCATTCTGCGACATGAATTCCAACAAAACAGCCAATATATCCTTTTAATCCTCAACTCAACACATAAGCACGATAACAGAGTTATCCTCAACAGCAGCTTCTGGGCACTTTTAAGTGAGCCAGTAGCCAAGATGACTTCGCTGCAAGTGGTCGCGTTCCTCGCCCTCCTGCTCGCGGTCCAGGCCTCTGTCAACCCACCAGGCAGCAATGAGACAGTCAGCTCCGCAGGGTTCGGCTCCAACATCATCAGCGGTCTGAACCGCTTGGTGAGCAAGATCACCGGGAGTGGCAACAATACAGCAACAGGTGCCACCGGAAGTGGCAACAATACGGCAACAGGTGCCACCGGAACTGGCAACAATACAGCAACTAGCAACACTAGAGTCGTCTGCCCTCCCCCGAGACCGCACCTTGAGGTAACTTCAATGTTCAGGCACTTTACAGCACACTCTCCCTTACCGTGTGACTTCCTCCCTCTCTTTCTTTCTATTTTTCTTGTTTCCTTCACACACATCTTCTGTCTTCCTTCCTCTCATCTTCCTCGTGACGTTGGGTTTTACACCGTGTGACTGTGGGCAATGTTGCCGACGTTTCAGAGGTACATGCTACCTCCATCCTCAGGGTCGAATTATGCAGATCACTTACTTTATATATAAAGCATTGTTTTGAAAAGGAAAAACCATTTGGTCCAGAAACTGACAGCTCCGTAATACAGCACAGTTAAAAAATACTTTATTGCTCGCTAAAACACTGAACATTACAATTTCTAGTATTGTTTCCTGTTCAAAATTCGAAGAGCTTCTTTTGCGCAGTACAGACGTTGCTTATGGCGTGCTTCTAACAAGTGTCACGATGACACATACTGAAATTACCGTATTAGCCAGAATATAGGTCGAGTTATTTTTCTTTTCTTTTTTTATAATACTGCTTAGAAAAGACGGGTCGCCTTGTCTTCGGGTCCGTAAGAATACGAAGACTATTATTTCTTAATAACTAACTCCACGGAACTGAACCCTTCTTGAGAAGCCGCTAGTTGCGCAGCTACTCAAGAATCTCCCTCAAGAGCCCTCCTCCGGCCCCTATCCTGAGCCAGATCAATCCAATTCATATCCTCATCCCAAGATCCGTCTTAATATTATCCTCCCATCTACGTCTAGGTCTTCCTAGTGGTCTCCTTCCTTCTGGCTCTCACACCGTAATCCTATATGCATTCCTCATATCCCCATTATTTCCTAATAGTTTTAATACTTTCCTAAAAAAAACTTTCTTATGATTTTCTCATTGTAAGAACGGAGTGACCATACATGCCTGCTTATACGTAGATATGGCCGTTTTCTATTAGGAAGCAACAATTTGAAGCAGTTCAACCCTGTCAGGAGTCCGAAGATACTTCAAAGACATCCTGTAATTCGACACTGCACAGCATCGGGATAGCTCAGTCGGTATAGCCACTGGCTAGTGGCTGGACGGCCGGGGGTTCCAAGTTCGAGTTCCGGTGGGGTCAGAAATGTTCTATTCTCCTCGTTGTCCAAGACCGGTTCCGGGGGCCCAACCAGCTTCCTATCCACTGGGTACCGAGGGGGTTCTTCCTTCGGGAGTAAAGAGGCCGGGGCGTGAAACTGACCACTCACCTCCAATTAGTACCGAAGTCAAGAATACGTGGTTCTACACATCCACTCCCCATGAACCTTCAAGGCGTGGTACTTAATTAGTTAAGCACAGGGACAACTTCACCTTTGACAGTGTGTTACTAGAAGCGTCGTTAAATAAACATCAGGAAATAAACAGTAGTGAGTTCTGTGATGTGAAGCCATTATATTTATTTCATCTTCGGGGGGTCAGGGGGTAAGGCCAAGCAAGTAAATAGCAAAAAGCTGCTTGTCTATAAACTACCAGACTATGGCGGCGTAGGCCCACTCTTCATTTTACTTGTGATGTTGTTGCTGGTAACTTGCTTCACCTTCACGTCGACCCTGACGTTGGGGGGACAGACACGTCCCTGACTACTGCTTGACCGGTTGTTTCCAGGGAGTGGGTGTTGGCCATAACCTGAGCATGGTCAACGTGGTCTCCAGGCTGGTCGCCGCTCTCAACCAGTCGCAACCTCCAGAGGACAACAGAGCCGTGTGCAGCATAGAGCGCCAGCCGTGAGTACCCCTTCCCTCATGTGGCTACACCTCACAAGTTCGTACAGCCTACTATCTGTCTAAACGTCGTATCTCGAGTAGGCAACCTTACGGAAGAGAGACCCCTGTATTGAAAGAGAGTTTGGTCCCCATTTGTGTCGAAAACAAAATACAGTAAGAAAGATTTGAGATTTTCACGTCCGTGACTCTAAAGAATGCCGCCTTCTGTGACGTGGCGCCGTGTAGAGGAACCTACGTGAGCAGCTGCAGGTGTCTGCAGCCACGTGCTGACGCTGGTTCCTCCTTCACGGATTTTTCTAACCTCAGGATGGAGGCGATACGTTCCTCTGAAACGTCGGTTTACACAAGATCTACACGGCGTCACATCACAGAAGGCAGCATTCTTCAAAATACAGTAACTTCTTAATGATGACGTAGAGATGACGACAATGTGCCCTTAAGGACGTGTAAGACACAAGATACATGCTGACATCAACTAAAACTGAAATTTGAAAACTTTCGAACAACATTATTGGTGCAGAGTTTCTCCATGATCAGTGGGCTGGTTCAAAGGTTATTAGGAGCCACAGAAATATGAAGAGACGGACTTCATACCAGTACACCTTCTGGCCTGGGTAAGCTTCCAAACTGACCTGCATGGAACTGTGAGGCGTTATCACGCTGCCAGCCCATTTCATTCTGGTGTGGACGCCATATATATTCATGGTGCTCATTTGCAACTCACGGACGCCATGCACCCTCAATGGAACCTGATAAAGCCTACCCAACTGTAGATATACACAGCGCCCACACAGTCACTTAGGCATTTTTCATACGTTACAGTATTTCGGACGATGCATTGTGACCATGCTTTTGTTAGTTCCAGTACGTTAGTTAGTTGAGGCACTGTGCTACTAGACGAAAGGTCACTGGATTTTTTCAGTTGACCTAATACTTCCAGCCGCACTCTGGCCCTGGGGTCTACTCAGCCTCCAACAGAAATGAGTTTCAGAAATCATCCTGGGGGTAAAGGACGGCCGGAGCGTAAGGTTGACAATCTCACAGCCATCTGTGCGCAGAAAATGAGGCAGCCTTGACGTCTGACAGCCATATGAGTCTCCACGGCCTGTTATAGGGATAGTTTTATTTAACCTCACCGCCATCTGTGAGTCGATTGTCTAGAAAATGTGGGAGCCTCGACGTCTCACAACAGGCCGTGGAGGCCCATAGGGTTGTGAGACGTCGAGGCTCCCACATTTTCTCTAGACAATCGGCTCACAGATGACGGTGAAGTTAAGTAAGGCTATCCCTGTAACAGGCCATGGAGGCCCATAGGGTTGAGAGACGTCGAGGCTCCCACATTTTGTAGACAATCACAGATGGCGGTGAGGTTGTCAGCCTTTCGCACCAGCCAACCTTTACCTCCAGGATGTTTTCTGGTACTCATTTCTTTTAGAAGCTGAGTCGACCCTAGGGCCACAGTGAAGCTGGAAGGATTAGATAAATTTAAAAATATAGTGACTTCATCGGGAATCGAACCCGCGACCTTGCGGCTTTTAGCAAAGTGTGAACCATTGAATTTAATCATGTTAAATTTGCGATGTTCTCTTGCTCCCTTAGGATTGCGAACACCGGGAGAAATGCAACCACGCCCCCAGCAACAAGTTCTGCAGGAAACTACAGCAACGAGGTGCGTTCACACACGTTATTATTTACGGGCGGGTTAAGGCACAGACCGAACATAATTAAATTTATCAAGGTTTCTTTCTCTTTGTCACCATAAAAGCTCTTCAGTCTGAGGTCTCATAAAATAGAGTAAAAGGTACAGATGTCCCTGTGCTTAATTAATTCGGCGTCACTCCATGAAGACGTATGGAGGAACAGAGGTATAGCTCCACCATTCTTGAACCTAGTACAAGACGAAGCTCACTGTTCAGCTTCACGATCCGGCCGCTTTACACCCGGTATCCATTGGATAGGAGGCTGGGTGTGCATATGAGCCGGTCTGGACGCTGTGCACTTGCACTGCCGGGAATTGAACCCCTGCCGTCTAGCAGATAGTCCGTCGTAACGACTGAGCTATCCCGGCTCCACAAGACGTGCCCAGCATTCCTGCTTGGTATTCGGATGCTTCCGGGTTCAGCTACTCTGACTGAGGTTTCTCGTGGTTTTCCTCAGTCTCTGTGAACAAACGCTGAGACAGTGCCTCAAGCAAGCTAGGCAACAACCACTTCCTTCCATATTCCTTCGAATTCATTACTTACTGCCATCCAATCATTCAACACTACACACGAGTTACTGACAGCATCGTTAAATAAATGATAAGAAATTCTGGGAAGAACTAATCAGAGTCCAGAGTTACTTTCCGACTGGCGGTGTACCGCCAATCAGTTGTCTTGGCGTCAGGCCCCTTGAGGACCACGACCAGAGATTTTCTTTTCTTTTTTTTCACCCAACTGAACTCTTGCGGTAATAGCCCTTATGTAACATCCTCACTTACGAGAAGATGGGTCTGTCTCTTATGAATACGCTTGGCCTTTCGTCACGTGTATACTTCGCACATATAACATGTTATTGAAAACTCTTCCTTTTTACACACAAGTCCTGTCAGTACAGGCTTTACAGAGCAGATCATGCCTAACTTACATATCTTATGCTACAACGAAAACTTAGTCATTTGAACGGTCATAAGCTTGACCACCGCCAAGTTTAAGCCTCTTATATTTTCTGTGTCTGGCTTCACCTTGCCCTATGCCGCGAACATGTTCATTCTAATGAATTTGTATGACTTCTGCTTGTTGCTTGCACAATTTCGTTATATCATCGTATACATACGGAAAGTTGAAAGCCGTGTGCAAGTCGCGGATTAGTGTGCACCTTGGAAAATTTCCAATGGCGCGCAAAACCTTGTTTTTCATGCGCTGCAGTTTTAAGCGGTGTCTGCCGCTAATTCCCAGGCGGGACACGCGTAAGTCATTACTGATCTGATCAGTGCCTTATAGAGGGTTAGTTAGATGTTTGCGCTTAAACTCTCACTTCTGAACTGGGAGCAGATTCTAATAAATGTTCTGAAGGCCTTGGCTTCAGTCATTTCTATGTGAAATCTCCACGTAATCCTCTTACCGAAGATTACACCCAGATAGTTTACATGATTGACAAAGGGGATGTTCTGTCCATTTAATTTAAGATGACCCTCAGGGGGCCTAAATCTATGAGAAAAGTAGATTGCTTGAGTATTATCTTCATTGATTTTCATGTTCCAGCGCTCACACCACGTCTCAATAACACTGAGACCTCGCTGCAGCTTTCTGAGAACATAACCCTCTTTGCGGTCTGTCGCATATATACAGGTGTCGTCAGCAAAGAGACCTAGATAGACACAGGTGTTTGGGGCGTATCGTTTATATATAGGCTGTACAGTGTGGGGGAGAGAACAGAACCTTGTGACACCCCTGCTTCTACATCCCTTGGTGTAGACATTTCACCTTCGACTGAAACTCTGAATTTTCCCTGAGAAAGGAAAGAGCTAATAAGCTTGATTAAACTTATCGAAAATTGTAATGTAGATCATTTATGTAGCAAGCCAGTGTGCCATGTTTTATTAAAGGCTTTTTCAATATCCAAGAATGCAGCAGCTGTAGACATGTTATTGTTGAAATTTAAGGTTACGTGGTCCGTAAGCCTCATACATTGAAGTGTCGTGCTATGACGGGCACGGAAACCAAACTGGCTTGCATTAATCAGTCCTTTTCGCCTACTTTTCTTTCACTATATACTGAATAACTGATACGACACGGACATAATAGAAAACATCGTATCCAACAGTTCTTCTATTGTTGCGTGTATTCGTTGCAACGGGAACGTGTTTACCGAGCCGTTGCGTAGCAACGGGGTTGGGAGGGCAGACAGATAGCAACCTCATCTAGTAAGCCTGATTTTATTTTTCCAAAATATGGAGAGCAGGCTAAAAATAAATAAATTTGAAACAAAATAATTTGACGTATTGAAAATGTGGTTAAATAAACAAGCAGAATAAGTATTTTTCTTTTGTTCTACCTGGATAGCGCAGTCGGTACAGAGATTGGCCGAGTAGTCGGAGTTCGAGTCCCGGTAGGGGCAAGATTTTTCTTCTCCCCACGTCGTCCAGACCAGCTCTGGGGCCCACCTAGCTTTCCATCCAATGGGTACCGGGGGTCAAGTGGCCGGGGCGTGAAGCTGACCACTCACCTTCAACTATTGCCGAGGTCAAGAACACGTGCATCTATACATCCAATCCCCATACGACTTCTTGGCGTAGTGCCTAAACACAGGGAGGGCCTGTTTGTACCTTTGCTTTATTCTGCAGGTTGGATTCCGGACAGAAATATTCTGTTGTCGAGGTTACGTAAAGGATGCACTCGGCAGGTGTGTGGCCCAGTGTGACGGGGGCTGTGCTAACGGCGTCTGTACCAGCCCCAACAACTGCACCTGCTACCCGGGTTATACGCTGGACAGAAGTGGCAACTGTGTGCTCCAGTGCCCCTGTGGGTGCTTGAACGGCGCCTGCGCAGGTTGGCTACTGTCTTCTCCCCCCCCCCCAAGTCAATGCCATCGTCTTGTCACAGTTCCCCCTCACCCTCCTAATATTCACTGAATACCCGCTTCTCATACGACGGGAGTCCGTAAATAGGTCACAAATGGAAATAAAACAGCTGTAATGGACGTAATATGTTTTCTATGTGTATCACTAGATAGCAGCACATTCCAGCTTCATGGCGGTCTAGGTAGTAGACGCGCATGCTCGTGTTCAGAGGCTAGTTTCAGTAGTCAAAATGGCGACCGTGCTTGAGGAATGTAGTACTGAAGAGCAACGTCTTGTGCGTTTATTCCAGCCTTTTTTTTTTTTGCGGACAAAAGGAATCAATGCAGAGGATATTCATAAAGAAATGCTTCCTACTTACGGTGTTTGTCGCATAAAGCGGTTCACACCTGGGTGGCAGACGTTTAGCTGATGCGGAAGTGGCTGAGACAACACTCAAAAGACTTCTGTGTTGCGGGTTTGGATGCACTGGTAAAGCGATGGGACAGGTATCAATGTTGCTGGAGGATACGTCAAGAAATAAATGTTCTTCCAGGTTCGAATATCACTTGTTTTGCGTTTTATAGCCATTTGTTACTTATTTAATGACTCTCCTATATAATTTGAGTTTACATGTCTATCTTCCCATGCGACATCATGTGGGTTTTGTGGTGGACAAAGTGGCACTGGGGCTGGTTCTGTAAGAATACTCATACTTTGGTGTCCGCTGCCAATTCTCATTCCACTAACTCCTCCGCATAATTTTTTACATCAGATGCATAGTCTCGATACTGACAGTGTCAATAAACAGCCAAATTAAAAAATATATATAGTATGTTCCTCATCTTTCCTTCTTAAGGCATCCTTTATTCTGTTTTTTTTTTTTTTTTTGCCCCCACATCTAGCACAAGTCACCTACAAACAGTGAATGTCCATTAAAGATTCTAAAGGAAAATATGTATGTTAGTTCCCACAGATAACCCTTCCTCTGATGCACTCTTGCATGTTACAACCCCCTGAGGGCCACTTCAGAATCACGGTTTCACTGGATATGCATGCTAGGACCTTGAATTTTTCTGGGGGAAAGACATAACTGACAGTTTCATAGACTAAGCATAATAATATTACCCGAGAGCTCTTTTTTTTGGGGGGGGGGGCAGTGGTCAGCACTGTAATTGTGACTGATGACACTCTTGATACTGATTCATGATGCTATATCAAAAACCTCAGTTGTTTCTGCCACATTCTAGTCCTATCATAAGAAACTGAAGTTAGATTTTAACATTCAGTAAACCCTTATTAAACCTGTTACAATTAATCAGGACTGAAATGTGTAAAATGAAAAATGCTGTTCACTGTTGAATACATACTTAAAAAGACACTTGGGATTTAGGAGCAAGAGGACTTTCAGACTGTGTTGAGGGCAGCTGGAGAGACTGAAACCCAAGGTTGGCTTCAGCTGGATGGAGACCCTGGGTTTCAGCCACTTGTCTTTTTATAGTTTTAAAATAAAGGCTCTATAGTGATTTTTTATTTATTTTCATCAGCACTACCATCTGTTTGTTTTCTTTTTTTGGTATCTTTTAGGGCTATGCTTCATTAATCCTGATTATCACTTAATCCAGATTACCTCCCCCATAATTAATCTTGATTAGTGTTTCCTCTAGTTACCAAATGGGAATGACATACCAAAAGCTGATAAACAATCCACTGATTAAATTAATTAAGTCTATATAAATATCAATGTTCAAACAGCATAGCTACCCATGGCTCTACAGCCCTTTGTTGGACCTTGGCCGCTTTTTTAGTTTCTTCATCATTTACACAGTCGGTAGGACTCCTTGGACAGGGGATCAGCCCGTCACTAGGCTGCTACCTGCACACAAGAGAGCACAAGCAGAGAATAAACGCACACAGACATCCATGCCTCAAATGGGATTCGAACTTAGGATCCCAGTGTTTCAGCTGGCAAAGAGAGTTCATGCCTTAGATTGTGTGGCCACTACGGTCGGCTCAAACAGCATATAGTAATCCGTTATCAATACTAAGTCTATGCAACTTGTCTTATTATTGATTATTGCAACCCCGGAAAAAACACTATGAACAGTGATTACCGAAAACAGCTTCAGTGTTATGTCATAATACCTAAACTGTCTCGATGTTTTAATGACAGCAAACAACTCCTGCATATGCAACGCCGGCTTCTTGCGAGATGGAAGGATCTGCGTACCAGTGTGTGAGGGTGGCTGTATGAATGGGAACTGTACGGCACCCAACAGCTGCACCTGCAACACTGGATACATCCAGGACCTCAATGGCAGGTACAAGTCACACATCCATATGAACCATGTTCAGAACTCACATGCTGATGTGTGTGTAGTCATAACACATTCTGCATTCACAAATGTTCTGATCCCTTTTAAGGCTCCAGAGAACTAACAACTATGAACACAGAAGCCACAATTTCCACATGCAGTGACCATATATCTGGTCTGGTATAGGAGCACATTAAAATTATCTCATTACCAGTCATACCCCATTTCAGGAGCTTAATGTTTTTTTTTTTAATTCGCTTAGTAGGGTGTAGAGTCCAACTGGGTCCACTCGGCATGGCGGCCATTGATTGGCCTACTGTAGCCTGCCCCGGGTGATTATGATGGAGAATTTGGTGGAATGAAGATTGGCAGGAAAACCGAAGTATTTGGAGAAAACCTGCCCCAACGCCACTTTGTCTACCACAAATCCCACTTGACCAGAACTTGGATCGAACCCAGGCCGTCGCAGTGGAAGCCAGCAACTAACCACCTGAGCTATAGCGCTGCCTAGCTGAATGATTTGATATTACATATCTTGTGAAAGAAGTGTCTCTTAAATAGGAAACATCACATGAGCAGGATGCAAGGCTAACAGACTGCCTGGACTTAGCATGCTTAAGTAACAAGCAAGGTCAGGGAAATTTCGGAAGACACACAGATGGCGTAAGGCCAGTCTTAAAACTTCTGAACATCATAACAGGCTCGTAGTACTCTGTCTCTGGGTTGGAGGATGATGACCAAGAAGATTCTGACATTACCCTAACTTCCCTCATTGAACTTCAGTGTGAAAGGCTGAAGTTCTCACATTTCTGTTCCAACAGAGATCAAGTCAACATTTTGGTTTCAAAATTTGCATCGTTATGTAAAAGTCCAAGTATACATGTATGTATTATGGGTTGAGTGTTCGTTTATGTCAGCCGTGTCAGCCCTGCTAACACTTTGAGAAACAGGGAGAGTCACTTTCATGGTTCAGCGGCCACATCGTAGCATAGTTGGTTGAAGCACTATGCTACCAGCTGGAAGGTCATGGGTTCCATTCCCAATGAGATCTCTGGATTTTTAAATTGACCTAATTCTTCCAGCGACATTACAGCCCTGGGGTCAACTATGCCTCTAGTAGAAATGAGTACTACAAATCTTCTGGGGGGTAAAGGGTGGCCAGCATGTAAGGCTGACATCTTGAGCGCCATCTGTGAGCCAACTGTCTAGAAACTGTGTGAGCCTTGACGTCCTCCAATCCTATGGGCTTCCACGGCCTCTTATAGGGATAGCTTTACCTTTTTTACCTTCATGGTTGAGAGCTACTCCATTACTGTGAGGAGAAATGATCAGTGGGCGAGCTCCTTTAGGCTTACACTATCCATTTGTGAGGGTAGCAGTAGTAAGAGGGGACATGACATAGAACTGGCTTGAGGAGAGGAGGCAGTATATGACATTCCAAGCTATCATCTTAGCCAAATGATGAATGTTAACATACCTCAACTGCTTGTATGCTACCAGAACATTAAGCATCAAAAAGCAAACTAACTAACTTCAAGGGGTTGAGCCCTTCTTGTGAAGCTGCCAGTTGTGCAGCTACTCAAGAACTTTCCAACATTTCATGGCACCTGAAGGCTCATTACTGTGATCACAAGAGCCCTCCATTGGTCCCTAAACATTTTCTCTTCTCCACGTCATCCACGCCGGATTTGGGGCCCACCCAGCCTCTGTTCCAGTGGGTACAAGGGGCTTTTTCCCTGGAGCGTAAAGAGGCCAGTGTGTGAAGCTGACCACTCACCTCCAACTAGTGCCAAGGTCACATCCACTCCTCCATATGCCTTCACAGCATAGTGCTTAATTAGTTGAGCAAAGGGACAACTTTACATTGAACAGCAAACACTTCTGAAAAAGTCACACTCCACTGCTGGTCTGCCCATGTGTATTTGTATGTACATATTTCAGTGCATTTATGGATTTGTTTGTTTGCGAATATGTACATATGGCTGTATGCATGAATATTTGTGTACTGACTTTCAAAAAGCATTCCACTCAGATTATGATATTCTGGGATGTGATGCCAGTCTTGTCTGGTAGATAGGTACTTCCTGCTTCCAACATTACCCTGAGGATGGAAGCAGCAGGTCACACCAAAACTTCTGTATCTGTCTACCACACTACATGACATCACATCCCACAGCTGTGAGAACCTCAAACCTCATACACTGTAACATTTTGCTGGCCACTGCTACTGTCAGGTTGAGTTTGCAAGTATGTCTGTGACTAGGAGGAGTGACTGACATTACAGTTGTATTCCGGCTTGTTCGGGGGGCTGTCTGAATGGAGACTGCACGGCTCCCAACAAATGTACTTGTCATCGAGGTTACAGGAAGAACACACACTCCAACATCTGTGTACCTCGATGTCCACAGGGCTGTATCCATGGCGACTGCACAGCACCAAACGTCTGCACTTGTCATACAGGTCTGTCACTCATCTCTTGCCTTATTGGCTAAGTACTGTTTTGCTCCAAGGATAGTTACTGTTGGATGACAGGATGATTGTGTTTCAGAAATGAGGGCTTACTTGAAGCTACTGTCCCGGCTTTTATCTGAAGTAACAGGAGACTAGCTTCAGAGAGCTGACCATGGAATTCTAATCAACAACTAATACACTTTAAGCATCGACCTCGTAGCAAAACAGTACGTTTCAAACTAATCACATATCATTTTATACACTTACTTGCTTTATGTGTTCTTTTCAATCCTTGTCACAAGAACCCTTCATTTCACTTCACTGCTACGTTTCATTGTGGTAACAATTAATTACTAATTTCTTCACTTCACATACCACCACTACTTGAAAACATGCAGTTGAGTAATCCTAGGTGTAAGTTAATATTCATGCAGCTATTGTTGAATTTATGTTAAATCTTCAGAACACACACACTCATTTATGATACGGCATATATCACAACACGCTCTGAGTGCACTGATATTCAGGGTTTCCATAATACCGAGACAAAAGAAAGGCATACAGCTTACTCAGGAATATAAATATTATGTTTTTGGAAATTATCCATCGTCCTGTCTTTATATAAAAACACAGTCCTGTTTATTGGGCTCAACTGAGTAGCTTTTACCTGAAGACGGAGACAGAATTCAGTCTCCGAAACGTTGTGTTTTGAAAAATAAACAGGATGGTGTGTTTAGATAAAGACAGAAAGATGTATAATGTCCAGAAACATAATATTTGTACTAATGTACCGTCATCACAAACTTTTAGATCTTATTTACTCAGGAATATTAATGTCAGTGCCGCAGTAAAATTAATATAATTTTTAGAGTCTTTAAACTAAAAAGAGAAGTATGCATTCAAATATAACTCTTCACAACATGGACTTATTTTCTTCAACAATGTATATAAAAATATCTGTATACATAATTGATTGCCAATCACGGTGGCAACGCAGTCTAAGGCATGAACTGCATTCACTCACACGAATGCTGTAATCATAGGTTTGAATTCCACTTGAGGCATGGATGCCTGTTAGTGCATTTATTTTGTGATTGTGTTGGTTGTCCTGTGTGTAGGCAGCAGCCCTGCGATGGGCTGATTACTCATCCAAGGAGTCCTACAGTCTGTACAAAAGATTATGGAACTGAAGATGAGGCCAGGGCCCAATAAAGGGCTGTAGAGACATTGATGGATGGATGGATGGATGGATGGATGAATGAATGACTGAATTAATATTTAATTGATTACACTGCATGAAACTCTGTTACATTAGAAATTCAAATGCTGAATCCAAGAAAGAGAATCTTAAAATAGCAAGACTACTGAGACAACATTTATTGTAAGAACCTTGGCACATGAACAGTAGCTGCATATCAGTGTACATGTAGAGCACTGCCACAGTATAAAAGTAACACTAGCTGGAATAACCCGACTTACTGAAACACTTACTAATACATATATCTCTTTCCTTACTCAGGTTATGCAAAGAATTCCACAACGAAGAAATGTTCACCGACTTGCAATACACCTTGCATCAACGCTGACTGTACGTCACCTAACGTCTGCACTTGCCGTGTGGGATACCGCATGGCACCACATGGTAGTAACACAACATGCGTTCCTGTGTGCAAAGGTGGATGCCCCAATGGGCAATGTACTGCTCCCAGTGTCTGTACATGCAACGCTGGTTACACCAGAGACCCTAACAACAGAACTGGAAACACCTGCATTCCTACATGTGCCGGAGGTTGCGTCAATGGTGACTGCACTGCCCCTAACATCTGTACCTGCCACCATGGGTATGCTAAACTTCCCGAAAGTAACAGATGTGCCCCACATTGTCCTACAGGTTGCATAAATGGGACCTGCTCAGCACCAAACAAATGTACCTGTATCGAAGGTTATGCCAGTGTGGCTAATTCTAACAATGTATGTGCACCTACTTGTGCAGATATGTGTATAAATGGTGACTGCACGTCACCGAACGCATGCACATGCAAATCGGGGTATGAGAAAGATGTTACAGATGTGAAGGGCAACAGGTGCAAACCAAAATGCGAAAACAGATGTATTAATGCCATCTGCACGAATCCAAACATGTGTATATGCATAGCAGGATATGTTAAGGACAGAACAGTCACGACAAACAACATCTGTGTACGACGAATAAGACGATCAAGCCCCACCTTTCAGAAATGGCTCGACAGTCAGAACTGAAGACACATGGAAGAAATATTACCATCATTATGATGTAATGCTGAATACTGGCCACATCAGATGAATGTCACACAACAGAGTATATTTTTAACAGATACATTGTATTAACATGGCTGGCTCAGTCATAGATTTCTAGTTATATGAATCTGTTTCACCAAGCGATTAACGTGAAATAAAATGTTCTTCAAAATGCGATTACTGGTAACCTGGAAATGTTTGTTTGTACATAACAGTGAACCTGATCTTAAACTTTGGAATTTCGTTAAATATTTAATCTTAATTTAAAACAATTTTCTAATCAATACTTCATGTTTACTACACCAGAATTTTCCAAAGTTGAATTTACGCCTCCCTCCTGGTTGGGGGAGTTATGGAGATATTTGCAGAGGCTAAGTACTGTACGTATAATAAAAATAAATTCATAAGTGAGAATGCATTACATTACAAATATACAGCTTAACACACAAGACATTTCATGAATATTATTACAATTAATTAATAATTCTTTTCAATTGCTAAATCTTATACTAAGTAATTTTTATATACTGTGTGGGAGGTCACCTTGTTCGCATCAAGGGAGCCACAGGCTACAGCATATTTTGTTACTGTTTTTGCCTAGTGAGGGGTGGAGTCCAACTGGGTCCACTTGGCACAGTGGCCACTGATTAGCCTATTGTGATTATGATGATGGAGAATTTGGTGGAATGAAGATTGGCAGGGGAAACCGAAGTACTTGGAGAAAACCCGCCCCAGCACCACTTTGTCCAACACAAATCCAACTTGACCAGACCTGGGATCGAACCGGGCCGCCACGGTGGGAAACCAGCAACTAACCGCTTGAGCTATAGTGTGGCCATTTTGTTACTATAGTACCAGGAATCTTCCTGGGGGTAAAGGGCAATCATGGCATGTAAGTGTGACAACCTCACCATCATCTGTGAGCCGAGCATCTAGAAAATGTGGGAGCCTCGGCATCTCACAACCCTATGGGACTCCACAGACTGTTACAGGGACAGCTTTACCGTTTTCTGTTTCCCCATGTTTTAGACCATGTTAATGTCAACAAACCACCATTCCCTCCATAATCTGATAGCTGACCTACTCAACATGCTTCAAATTCAACACTAAGCAAACCCTCTCCCAGAGTTATACATTAAGTTCAACAGAACAGCAGCAGCCCTGTACAGTGGGGCAGTCAGACTTGTCACCATGCTGCCTCTTCAGTACAACATCATGAACTTTTAGTACAGCTCAATGGCCTTTGCTTGCTGGAGAACGGTGCGAACGAACAACAAACCTTTCCCACAACAGAGAAAATTACCTGAAGCTGCATTACCAGTCTCAGGATACTGCATTAAATTTCTCAGAGACTTCAAAGCCTATACATATTATTTATTTCATTCAAGGCACCAAACATAAATCATAAAAACCTCACAGAAACTAGATCTGAGCAGGGTATTTGTATTAAGAGAGCCATAACTGGAGATGTCAGCTAGTTGTTCATCAATTAGTACAACATTTCTTTCAATAGAGGGCATCAAATGTGGCATAGCAATGTCCTGAGGGACCCATACCTGCTGTAATTTGATGTGCAACAGCATTTATCTGCTGCAAGCAACAACCTTGATTTCTAGCACAGACATATGGTGAGGCTTGGAACTCAAATGGTGAACACATTACCAAAGAAATTTCTCTTAAATATTTCAGTGCAGTTTGTCCAACGGTGTCCCTACTCCAATAAATCGGTGTAACAGTATTTCAGTTTATGCATTCACATCAGAGACATTTATTGTAAAACTAACTCAATTAAAACCAGGATTAAATCAAATTCATTTCAACAGATGATTCTTATTGACATCACATGCCATTATAAGCCTGCGATCTGTTCATCCCTCAGAAAAAAACTAAGGAACCGTAAGCCTCAACAGGTGTTCCGTACAAGTTAAGAAAATTAAAGTTACTGATGGGAAGAGATTTTTTTCTTAAAAAAATAAAGCCAAACCTGTCATTAACTTTATGCTGCTAAACCTGTAATGTTACAGAAATCTGCAAAATAGCATCCTTGCCATATCGTTACAGGTCTGACATTTAGCTTTCTGATTGTGCTGCAAACATGCTATATATATAAACATTCATCAGTCATGAAAATTATGAACACTATGTTTCACCTCTCTACTATCCCTGTATTCCATCTGTAGAAGAATTTAAAAAATGCTATATCTAGCACTGAGGATTCATACACTACAAACTACTTATCCTTGGTCATCACAGGGGGAGTACAACTGGCATCCACACATACTTCCAATTCATCTGCATGTTGAATGAATGAATGTATAAGGAGTGGGCCTTCTTGGGCCTTGCACCGCAATCACAGTGATCTGTTGTGCATCCCCTTCTGATTATCCCCTCAGCAATACTTGCGCTTCGAATGAAGCACAGGATTTTGTACGTGGGGACATTGAAATAGTCACTTGGTTCCATAAAATACTGACCGAAGTTACATGATCTTAAATAAGCTAAGGCCTCAAATTCACACAGGATATGTGTGGCTGTTTCATTTTCTTCTTGACACCTCTCACAAGTGGGATTATCACTCAGTCCCAGTTTGAAGAGGTGTCCTTTAAGATGACAGTGTCCTGTAAGTAGTCCTACCACCCATCGTAGCTGGTTCCTGTTTAACTTCAACAGTTCTTTCGCTCTTTTAGTAGAGGGTCCTCGTATGAGTCCCTTTGGTTGTCTGAATCCAGTCAAGGATATCTGCATGCTAGAAGCATTCACTCAATTTCTTCTCGATTTCTTTTGATTTCCATCCCCCCCCCCTAATTCTAAGTGGATTTAAGAAAAATCACAAAAATAAGTGAGTTTTGTCCATATCACTGCAAACTATTTACTCAGCAGTCAATGCATTAATACCGCTTCAAAAATAAGTGTCTACACATGACACCACATGCACTATTAAAACATTTTAACATCTATTACTTAACTAAGCCTGCTCCACATAATATCACACTACAAAAGATGAATGAACCAGTAATTATTTCTGCTCTTTAGGTAGTTCACTCTTCTTGTTCGGATCCTGTCTCACAAGACACAGTTACCTAGAAGCAGCTACCTCACCATCACAGGACCTGACACGTGCTACCTGTAGCTAAAGACCATGTGACAAATGCACAGTTCTGACAGATATTTCTTCAGTTCCTACAATGATGTGATGCATACAACAGAGCGAAAGAGTATTTTTTATAAGAGACAGGATATGAATTATACTGAGGTCACAGAAAGAAGTCCCATGAGTGGCAGGGTTTCCCTTTGCTGCCTACTGTTGTATTTCCCTCCCACCCACTTAGGTCTACGTCAATCAGGCAGAATATAAGCAACAACCAGGTTTTGGTTTATGATAAGAGGCATCAAGAATGGAGTCTCTAACTTCCTGCAGTAATGCACACTCTATTACAACAACAATCCAAGACATTACCACATTTTAAAACATCTGAAAATGCTTGCTTCAGCTTCAAGAAACTTCATGATGAATATGTAAAAAGTTGTCTCATATAAATTGAATAAAATGATAAACTTTGGGAAAGGAACCACTGAGTAATCTGGGGCATTAGCAGAAATACTCAAAGGTGGAATGATATGCATTTCCCATAACATACATAGCTTTCTTACTTTTGAAGAGGAATCTGAGATGACAGATGCCTGGGAGACTTACAGATGATGTGTTCACACTCTGTCCAGCACTGGCCAGTTCACAGCTTTTCCAAATCGCAGTGATGTCTCCGACTGTCCACAAACACCTGCAAAACAACCAGCACCAGTCAACTCTCCAAGAGCTACATCTTGATCTGTTACATCAGCCAATCGTGCAACAACTGTTTTCTGTCAACGAGTTTCATTTTTATTAAGACAGTTTCAGTTCATGTCTACATGCCACATGGCTTCCTCAAATGTGTTCAGATTACAACAAACAAATTTTAACCCTTTACCTGCTACAGCTGGAAAACAAATGCAGCTTTCATCCAGCTATATCTGGTGTGGAAAGCAAAAGAAATACTTGTATCAACAAAAATGAGAATGAAGAAATTTTCAAGTAATGTAAAATCTGTACTGCTGTATGGGTGCAAAACATGGGAAGTAACAAAGAAAATTACAAACACTCTGCAGGTATTTATCAATAACTGTTTAAGAACAACCCTCGCATCTTTTGGGCAATGGCTGTTACAAATGGATACCTATTGAAACTAGCAAAGGAAGAAACAGTAGTCACAGCAATAAAAAGAAGGAAATGGATAAGACACACTATATGTAAAGATCAGAGTGTAATAGAGACGCAAGCCTGGACAAGAATCCCCAAAGGCAAGCCAAGAACAACCTGGTGGAGAAGTGTTGAAGAAGAGGCCCAAAAAGCAGGATAGGTCTGGAGAGTGGTCAAGAGCGTGGCTGGGAACAGAGTCCGTTGGAGATGCTTCATGGAAGCCCTGTGCTCCAAAATGGAGTAAAAGGATTGATTGATTGATCGATTGATCGATTGTTGATTGATTGATTGACTGATTGATTGATTGACCTGCTACAGGCATGCGAGTTTTTTGATAAGTCAGTTTAGGTCAAGTTAAGTCAGCTGAAGTTAGGTTCAGTTAGGTTAGGCTCATTTAACTTATATTAAGTTAGCTTGTACTCATACATATGTACATATATGCCTTCTGACATTTCCATATTCTAAGTTGGCTAAAAAGATCAGCACGCAGATGGTTAAAGTATTCTAGATATGGTAAAATTTAACAGATGATGGGGAAAAATATTCCTGATAAACTGTGAGATGCTCATCTTCGACCGCATGAAGTGGCATTAATTTGAGCGATTAAAAATGTCATCTACATAAACTACAAAATACCAAAAATCAGTGTACAGTTAACTATCGATTTTCTGTGTTAATGAATGGGAGAAGTACCATGGATTAAAATAAAAATGGATAATCCAGACATCTGGAAATACCCACATTCTACACTGCATTCAACCCTAAAAATCATTTACTATTCATTGCTCCTGCTGCTGATCAGTGACAGAGAGACAAATACCTTTCCAATAGCAGAAATCAACCCTCACTGAATGACAGTATGCCACAAAATGCAGAGAAATAATAAAACAAAGTTTTAACAAAGTGAGAAGATGTACATTCTACTAAAAATCGCAGTAAAGCACCATTAATATATATTAATGAAACAACTGTAATGGCCAAAGCTTCATTTGTTGCAGAAAACAATAATCAGTAACTGGGGGCTCTTAAAAAGTCCCATAGTTAATCTACAAACCAAATAACTCACACATATATAATTAAGAGAATGCTGTGGAAAATATTTATAATTTCATGGTCTCTTCCATACTCTCAGATTTTCAACAGTGCATTCTTTAAAACTTCAATAAATAGACAATAAAATTAAAAAAAAATCTATTATTATATCTACAGCAGTGTAACTACTAGGAGCAGGGTCTCACTTGGAGCCAGAAGCTGAGCTTCAGGAGTCCACCCTTGTCCTTCAGACGGCCCAAATTCAGTTATAAAGATCATTAATTTTGCACCTTCTGTTTAATTTCTACTTTGTAACTAGTAGGAGCTGGGGTACCTCTGTTGGTATAGCGACCGGATATGGGCTGGATGACCATGGGGTTGGAGTTCAAGTCCTGTTCGGGTAAAAAATCGTCTCTTCTCCTTGTCAACCAGACCGGCTCTGGGTCAGGTGGGAATTCCTAAGAGGATTACGTAGCATGTAACAAAATGCGTGCGTGCGCGTATTCGTTGCCGCGGAAACGTGTTTACCGAGCCTAGCACCGACAGCAGGGTTACATTTAACCGAGCCGTTGCCTAGCAACGATATAGGAATACACATACACACCGACTGACGGGAGGGATCTATTAAGTACGTAGTTGAGATGGGATCAGGTGCCATGATATACCTAGGTTCACAAAGGCTGACTCATGTATTCAAATGTTGATAGGGTGGATTACAGACAGCATGGAGATCGCATTAGTCTACTTTATGAAAGTAAGTTCAAAACTAAATAACATAATCATTCGCACAACTATGCCATTATCTGGGTCAGATAAGGGAGAAACGATAGCTTATCTGCCTGCAATAAACGAACATGAAGCACGGGGTGACACACAAACTGGCACAGAACACATCTACGGCATTTTCTCCACCATACGCTCAGGAAGGAAGGGCCAGGTACTCTTGAACGTGCTTCCTGTAATCTAACCTGAATGAGGCTTTCAACACTAATTATTCAACTTTCAAAATTCAACCCACAGACTACAGCTTGCACTAGTTCAATAGATATGACACGTTCGTAATATCTCCATTTGCTGAAAATCTTGGAAACATCACGAGATAATGTACACTTACAATTACAGTTGTCTGTATACATCAGTGGGTTGAGGGAGGGATACAGCTGCCGGAGCGTGAAGCTCATTACTCACCTCCATCCTGCATCCTGCGAATACTTGAATCTGTACCTCCATTTTCCCATGTCCTCGTGGTGTGGTGCTTAATCAAGTAAACACTGGGACAACTTTACATATGTTTGAGACCGGCATTTGTTTATATCTTATACGTACAAACTATTAAACCTATTGATAATTCGAAGATAATTTTTCGGAAAATCTATGAAATATTTCGGCCGTTTCGGTATGGTGTCAATTAATGAAATTTGTCACGCTAATGGATACGTAGGTAGAAAAATATACAAATAAATATAACACGTATCTGTAATTTTCACAATGCAACGTGAAATTCAGTTTTACTTCCAGATACTATAAAATATTTCTTAACCCGCCCAAAGTATCGAAAAAAATTAAAACGTACAGACCTAAGTAAAATGCACCTAATACCTCACGATATTGCTCAACGCATTACCGGTATTTGGAGTTGATAAATAAACACTCAAGCACTGAGATCACAAACTGTTAAAATTGCAAGGACAATAAATTAAAGTCCTCGGCACAGTGAAAATTACATGTTCTTTCTTTTTAACGTTTCTCAACCTACATAACGCTTCCCTCACCATCCCAAACTTTCTACCTTCGCCCATCATGCATAACAGCTACATCACTCTATCGTTTACGATAGACATAATCGAATGCAAGTTATCGAATAAATCGATTGTTGTTAACTATCGAATATTTTTAAAGAGATCAACTGAAACTGAGTAACTAAATCCATTCGGGAAAGCGGGAGAGACATTTAGATGTTTCGTCATGCTCCGAGCTGTCTAGCTCGTCTAGCTACTGAGTAAGCACCAGGGGCGGCTCGTGTATAGGCACTGCGGAACAGCAGCACCCCACATTTCCACATGACATTATCGATAACATTTATATAATGAGTCCTTCTTTCTTTAATTCTTTCTTTATACTTGTACAATGCAATATATAATCCTTAAGCTTAATGTCAGTAGACAAATCTTTGTATGGAACTGTGCGCTTCTGGAGCAGCACCCCCACTAATTTTAGCTACGAGCCGCCACTGGTCAGCACACCCTTACTCAGAATTATCTTATCTGCAGAATAAGATACTCACAGCAAACTCGCCTGTCTGCAGAATGCTGAAGATATGAATGTTTCGTGTAAAAATGACCTAACATGCCTTATCGTAATAATAAGTAAAGTAAAGGAAAGCTATCCCAGTAACAGGCCATGGAGGCCCATAGGGTTGTGAGACGTTGAGGGTCCCACATTATCTAGACAATCAGCTCAAAGATGGCGGTAAGGTTGTCAGCTTTACGCGCCGGGCGCGCTTTACTCCCCAGGAAAATTATTTATTTAATTCCTGGTACTCATTTCTGTTAGAGGCTGAGTGAACCCCAGGCCCATAGTGCGGCCGGAAGGATTAGGTCAATAGAAAAAATCCAATGACCTCATCGGTATTTGAAATAAAGTAAATGAAATAAAATCTAAAACAGCATTCACTGGAATGGGCGATGCAAATCTATTCTCATAATAGGTTTAAACCTTACAAACACAATTAAGCGAAATCATCACTTGATCAATTTTCTATACACCGAATCTTAGGGATATCTCTCCTTCGCATTAGAAGGAACTTAGACCTATTTAGCGTTTGTCGGTTGGGTTCAACGAACATGAGTCTCTTCTCAGGCTTGAGGTTAAGCCACCTAGTTACAATCTGACTTCGTCCACAGAAGGAGCGAAGGATGGGGGTTGCAATGATTCTGCTTGTCCTGCTGCTGCACGCGTGGCACACAAATGTGAGCGCCTGCAACCAACAAAGTCACAGAGGTATGGGGGAGTGCAGGTATAGCTCCATACATTCTTAACTCCAGCACGAGGTCCAGGTGAGTGGTCAGCTTCATGCCTCTGCCGCTTTACTCCTGTTGGACCCAGCAGCCGGTGCGGACGCATTGTCCTTGCCGGGAAACGAACCTGGGTCGCCCATTCATAGAGGTTAGTCACTGCCGTCAAACATATAAACGTAAATGTGTCCCTCAGCTTAATTAAGCACTACACTATGAAGACGTATGGAGGAAGTGTAGGTATAGCTTCACGAATCTGTAACTTCGCTCTTGAAGGACAGTGGTGTCTCACGCCACGGCCGCTTTACTCCCGGAGAAAGAGCACTTGGTACCCAATGAAAAGTAGGTAGGTTGAACCCCAGAGCCAGAATTGACACTGCAGAGAAGAGAAAAATCATCCCTTGCTGGGCATCGATCCTTGATTCTCCGGTCTTCCAGCCAGTAGCCTAGTAACTGCCACAAAATCAAAAGATGTACTGACTGACACCATTAGCTTTATTTTCTGTATGTTTAACGAAACTAGTAGCTAGCATACGTCATCAGAACTGACCAAGGAACCAGAGTGGATTGAAACTTAATGGGCACATCAGCTTATGGTCTACGCTGATGATATTAATTTATTGGGCGAAAGCATAATTACAGCGAAGAAAGAAGCTACATTAAGTGATACATAGTTCGGTACGAAGCTGAAAATAAAGCTCTTAACAGTGAAGCTCAAATTAGTTCGAAATGAATTGTTTCTGTATTCGAATTTTCTTACTAAAAATACTCTGACACCAGTTCCTTTCGTGGTGCTCATCCAACACCCCCGAAATTGATATCTAAGCAAACTTTACTTCAACTTAGATCTGATACATTCTAATAATCTGGTTTCTTCGTGAATACATGAGGTTGCTGTAGTCCAGAATCACTGGACCAGGTCACGTGAACGCATTTCCCGAAATTCATTTTTTCCACTAGTCTTTTTATAATCAATAAACTGAAAGGTAAGCAATTTTGAATGTTCTGGAATTAACCCCGTGTAGTCCGTTGAAAATCAACCGACGCTTTCGAGAAAAACGTCGCCTCCATCTTCAAAGTCGAGGAATATGCCAAAAAAGAAACCAGCATGAAACAGGTCTCAAGCTCACTCTTATTTTTGTGCCATGAAGATGGAAGAGACATGTTCCTCGAAAATGTCAGTTGACTTTCAACGGACTGCACGGCGTTATATCCTAGCTACAGCTTTTGGATCAGATCCTACCTACAGTAATTTCATTTTTCAGATAGCAGATTTCCCTGCCCGCCGGTTTGTGTAAACGGTTTCTGCAATGGGCATGGTTCCTGCACATGCTTCACTGGATACATCGGTGTAGCTCCGCTAAATCAGAGGTGTGAGCCTCTTTGTCCTAGAGGCTGCATCAACAGCAAATGCACTGCGCCTGACACCTGCTCATGTGATCGTGGTCACACTAAGGATCCTACTTACAGGAATCGTTGTACCCCTTCCTGTTCACCGCCTTGTATAAACGGCAAATGTGTGTCTCCCAACGTATGCTCATGTGATCCTGGTTACGCTAAGGATCCTACTTACAGGAATCGTTGTATCCCTTCCTGTTCACGTCCTTGTTTAAACGGCAAATGTGTGTCTCCCAACTTCTGCTCATGTGATCCTGGTTACGCTAAGGATCCTACTGACAGGACTCGCTGTGTCCCTTCCTGTTCACCGTTTTGTATAAACGGAACATGTGTGTCTCCAAACTTCTGCTCATGTCATCTAGGTTACACTAAGCATCCTACTGACAGGAATCGCTGTATCCCGTCCTGTTCACCGCCTTGTTTAAACGGCAAATGTGTGTCTCCAAACTTCTGCTCATGTGATCCAGGTTACGCTAAGGATCCTACTGACAGGACTCGCTGTATCCCTTCCTATTCACCGCCTTGTTTAAACGGCAAATGTGTGTCTCCAAACGTCTGCTCATGTGATCCAGGTTACGCTCAGGATCCTACTGGCAGGAATCGCTGTGTCCCTTCCTGTTCACCGCCTTGTTTAAACGGCACATGTGTGTCTCCAAACGTCTGCTCATGTGATTCTGGTTACACTGTGGATCCTACTGGCAGGACTCGCTGTGTCCCTTCCTCATCACGTGTTTCAGTTGCTGATTCCAAGTATGTTCTAATCATGAATTATGTTACTACTATTGGCACCAGCGGGGGGGGGCAAGCCAGTCATCAGCCTTCCCACACCACTGTGTTTAAAATAAATTAAAATAAAGTAATTTTTGTGATATTGCAGATGCTAATAGAAAGCGTCGTGAACAAAATTTCTGGCACCATCTTCATTACAGACACTCATAACACTACCGCGATACTCTTCAACGGCTTAAGCAAATTCTGTGGCTGCTTCTCTTCGGAGAAATGTTCCGGCGCTAGTTCCGCCCCCCCCCCCGAATACTGGTGGCACCCATGGTATTGTAATTAAAATATATATATATTTTTTAATAATTTTGAAGTGTATACATCCGTAGGCTGGTCACGGTAGCCGGGCGGACTGAGGCATGCACTGTCTTCGCTCGCTCGGAAGGCGGTATCATGGATTTGAATCCCACCCAGGGCATGAATGTTTAGTGCTTGTATGTGTATGTGCGTTTTTCTGTTTGTGTACGGGTTGAGGCCTTGCGACGAGCTGATCACTCACCCAAGGAGTTCTACTGAATGTCTAATATTCAGTAAACCGTAGTGAAACGGAAAATTTCATGGCGGTAGGCGAAGGCCCAAATTGGGGCTGTAGCGCCCAAGGAGAGAAAAAAAATAAATGCTTGGTTTTCATGAAGGTTAAATTTGAGGTTCACACAGCAATGAATATCAACCATACGTTATTCTGGGATGTGATACCGTGTAGTTTTGTACCAACCTCTGGAGGAACCTGCTGCCTCCATGCACAGGGTATTACGAAATTGCTCCGTAACTTTGGTAATCCCTGTGCTTAAGTAATTAAGCACCATGACATGAAGACGTACGGGGAAGTGGAGCTACTGGATGGAGGTGAGTGGTCAGCTTCCCGGCCCGGCCACATTACTCCCGGGGAACGCCACTAGTACCCATTAGATAGCAGGCTATGCGTGCTAAGATGCGGTCTGGACGCTGTGGAGAAGAGAAATATAGCTTTCCCTTGCCGGGAATCGAACCCCGGCCGTCCAACCCGTAGCTATGTTCATTTAGGTATCCCGGCTCATTTCCGATTCTCTGCACTGAATCAAAATACAAGGGTAACATATTAAGTGGTTTTCACATGTAGTCCTTATAACTGTACTGTACCTTTGGGCGAGTTTGGCAAAGATAAAATGCAGAAATGCATTTACTGCCTTTGCCTAGTCTGTCTGTCCGTCCGTATGTTTGTCAGCCCGCATGTAACAAGTGGAGAGCCACTTAACAGATTTTACTGTTACTGAATTACTGAATTTTACACACGTATGTCGGGACGTTCAAAATAGGACAACAAATTACGCGCCGTTTACATGATGACCTACGCGGGTGTCGAACGTAATTCGCTAAATGTTTATCTGAGTGAAAATATTTAAATTAGAAATTGCTGAGGGAACAGGCAATGTTCTACAACCCTTGTAAGATTTGAGGTTTACACGGCGGTGACTATGAAGAATGGCGCCTTGCAGATACTGTGTAGACCCATGTTCGGAGGAACGTATCGCCTCCATATTCGGGGTATAAAAATCCGCGAACGAGGAACCAGAGTGAGCAGGTGGCTGCAGACTGAGTCACCAGTCGAAAACACTCAACTATATAAGAACAGAAAGGGAGGGAGTGGGGCCACATGGGAAATCAGTAGAGGGGAGAGAAGAAGGGTCTGTGGAGATGGAATTGAAGATGGGGGCGATAGGTTCCTCCGAAACGTCGAACTTCCAGCACTCCCAAAGAGAGCATGTGTCCTGAGATATACATACAGGTCATTCGGCCAACTCTGGTTCCTGCTTGTGACTTATACAGAGTGTCCCAGGAGGAATGGACCAAACTTCGGGAGGGTGTTCCTTATGTTAAAGTATGCCGATATAACCCAAAACACCTATGTCCAAAGTTGAACGGTTACGGAGATAATGGCCAGAGAAGTGTCAAACTTTGACCGGCGTTGCACACTTGTTGATTACAAAATACATATTAAAACTGGCAGGAATATGTGGATTCTGTAATGTTAATAATGTACGTAACATCAAACTAACTTGTGAGTGACATGAAGCCATAAAATTGAAGTACAAAATACTTGCTCGCCATGTCATAATTGTCCTTAGGGTTTCCAAGCACTATACATGACACATGAATGGCAAGCGCTGACGTAACGTGCTGACTGCGCGTTCTGATAAAGCCAACTACATAAGTACGGCTAGGGTGAATCACGGCACTCAAGGACAAACATAGATAAGGCCTCTCAGCTGAGAGGTACAGTGCGTGGAACTTCCAGAAGACCACACTTTTCTTGGGCCATTATCTCCGTAACCGTTCAACTTTGGACATAGGTGTTTTGGGTTATATCGGCATACTTTAACATAAGGAACACCATCCCGAAATTTGGTCCATTCCTCCTGGGACATCCTGTATATGTGCCAATCGGACGATAAAGGTTATTTAACGGACGTGGCTGTATGTTTGCTTGTGTTATCAGTCTGTGTTGTTCACAGCATATCTACCCAAGCGCCCATCACAGCAGCTGCCGTGAACACGTCAACCGTCAGCATTCCTCTGTGGCTTATGGTGGTTATCTTGGTGCTTACCGTGCTTACTGCAGCAGCTACGGGTGCGCTGTACTACCGCCACCGTAGACGTCACACCGCACCACCGCGTGTCGCTGAAACGGAACGAGAGGGCGAATTTTCATTACTCGACAGAACACTTCAGTATCAGAACCCACACACGGAACCGCCGCCACCTTACAAAGAATGGGAAGAGAAACCAAAATTTGTATCACATCACAAAAGACTGACAATGTAATGTGATCCTGAAAATCGCATTGTAAGTCGAGTTATCGTTAGTTGAGTATCGATTTCTCGTATACTAATATGTTATATGTTGAGACGTTAATCGTTACTATAATAAGTACCAGTCGTTATTTAGGCCATGAATTACATGCTCTACGATATTTAGCCTGCCATTTATAAATTGTTACAAGAGAGGTATCATGTAAGCGTTATCCCCCCCCCCCAAGGTTCACCATCGCCTGCGCGTTTCGTGCCATAAAGTGTGCCTCTTGCGCTTTTCTCCGGCACTCCTACGGTCGCATTTAATTTCAGGATCCATGTGATTATGCACAACTAGATTTATTTAATAAAAGCACCGTAGATATCTGAATTCTAGGCTCCAGACACTCAAAATGGCGACGACATTGTGACTCGTCTCGTGCAACTGAACATCGACCTATTATACGCAAAAACAAATGTCGAATAGGGGACGTGTAGGATATGATAGCGGACATCGATTTCGAGGTATCGATGTATTATGTCGCAAAGATTGGTTTAAGGGAACCAGAAATTCCTAAGTTGGGAGACCGTGGCCTGCACTGAACTTCCTCACAAAATCAGTCTCTTTCTGAGAACGAAACTTGAGGCTCTCTTGCCGGTGAATATTAAGATTACGGTATTCTGGAATGTGACGCCGTATAATCGTGTAGATCAGGCATGACAAACTCAACTTGTACAGAGGGCCACCTCAGCCCTATAAATAATAGTTCAGGGCCGCACTTCAGAACAGAAATATACATTAGATTTTGATACAAAGAAATTTAATTCTATTTATTATTTAGGAATAATTTCAATTACCTAAAGCCACATATCTTACAGTTTTAAAAAACAAGAGAATGCCATTTTTGACAAGTATCAAACAACTTTTCAATATGTAAAAAGAGAGATTACACAAGAAATTATGTTAGAAATAGCAAGACATTGAATTTCCTGCAGCCTGCTAATTTATGTCTGCGTGAGACTTCTTGTGTTCTGGTCTGTTGGAAAATTGTCTTTACAAAATATATTTCTACTAAAATTTTAATATCCATTTTAATATCAATTAGCTCTAAAAGTTGAGGGGCTGCACTTTGTGGCTATGGGGGCCGCATGTTTGACACGGCTGGTGTAGATAGAAACCGTCACGTAGGACTATATTTAGAGCAGAAGAGACGATGGATGCAGGAGGTTCCTCAGAATCGTCGGTACGTATCTACAAAACTAAAAAGCGTCATATGCCAGAAAGCTCACTTTTATTGACAGAGATGTAATCGCGTGCAACTGTCTGCTTTCTGCTTCCTGTCCTGCTACATAAGCATTTCAGTCGTATTGACAGACATGTAGGAAACACGTGGTGTGTATGATGCAAGTATAAAATGTGCCACTTTGAAGCCTGTAATTCACATAAATAATAAAATTTAAAAATTCTGTTCCTATGAAACCGAAGCATAACGCATGTACTGCACCAAGACCAGCTACTGAATGCTTTCTTTAATCTGAGAATCATGCGAAACATCTCAGTACGCTATGTGAGCAGACGGTATACAAAATTACCAGTAAGGTAAAGGTAAAGTTGCCCCTGTGCTCAACTAATTAGGCACTACGCCATGAAGGCGTATGGGGGAGTGGATATATAGATCCACATTTTCTTGACCTCGGCACTAGCTGGAGGTGAGTGATCAGCTTTACGCCCCCTGCTGCTTTACACCCGGTACCCATTGGATAGGAGACTGCGTGGACCACAGCCGGTTTGGACGACGTGGAGAAAAGAAAAATTCTCGACCCCACCGGGACTCGAACTCCTACCTCTTGGTCGTCCAGCCCGTAACTGGTCGCTATAACTACCAACTACGCTTTTCCTACTCACCCATAATTAGCAGAGTGCTTTAAAATTTAAATGGAACATTAGAGTAACACTTAAAACACTGTAAACCTTCAGAGAATTTGTGCTGCCTTATCTACACATTACAGATAGACGCACTGTCTAAGTCGAATTAGCGAAGGGTTAACGGGGTGTACGGCTAGTAGTTGTCTCTGTTAAATAGTGCCATTATACATAGTGGAAAACTGGCTTCGATCCGGATCTTTCGAGAGAAAGGAACGTGATGATTCGCTTCATTTGGGCAGTGCTGACAGTTCAGATGATGTGTGTGAAGATATTAATATCAGTGATTCTAGTGCCATTAAAGAAATGTCTAGTGGTTGCTGTTCAAAGAGAAAATACTATCGTAAATATGACAAAAGTCATTTGGAACTTGGATTTACTTGGAGTGGCAATGAGAGTGAACATATATAGGAATACACATACACACAGACTGACGGGAGGGATCTATTAAGTACGTAGTTGAGATGGGATCAGGTGCCATGATATAAAAAAGGTTCACAAAGGATGATTCATGTATTCAAATGTTGATAGGGTGGATTACAGACAGCATGGAGATCGCATTAGCCTACTTTATGAAAGTAAGTTCAAAACTAAATAACATAATCATTCGCACAACTATGCCATTATTTGTGTCAGATAAGCGAGAAATGACAGCTTATCTGCCGGCAATAAACGAACATGAAGCACGGGGTGACACACAAACTGGCACAGAACACATCTACGGCATTTTCTCCACCATACGCTCAGGAAGGAAGGGCCAGGTACTCTTGAACGTGCTTCCTGTAATCTAACCTGAATGAGGCTTTCAACACTAATTATTCAACTTTCAAAATTCAACTCACAGACTACAGCTTGCACTAGTTCAATAGATATGACACGTTCGTAATATCTCCAATTGTTGAAAATCTTGGAAACATCACAAGATAATGTACACTTACAGTTACAGTTGTCTGTATACATCAGTGGGTTGAGGAACGAATCCAGCTGAGGGAGTGTGAAGCTCATTACTCACCTCCGTCCTGCATCCTGCGAATACGTGAATCTGTACCTCCATTTTCCCATGTCCTCGTGGTGTGGTGCTTAATCAAGTAAACACTGGGACAACTTTACATATGTTTGAGACCGGCATTTGTTTATATCTTATACGTACAAACTATTAAACCTATTGATAATTCGAAGATAATTTTCCGGAAAATATATGAAATATTTCGGCCGTTTCGGTATGGTGTCAATTAATGAAATTTGTCACGCTAATGGATACGTAGGTAGAAAAATATACAAATAAATATAACACGTATCTGTAATTTTCACAATGCAACGTGAAATTCAGTTTTACTTCCAGATACTATAAAATATTTCTTAACCCGCCCAAAGTATCGAAAAAAATTAAAACGTACAGACCTAAGTAAAATGCACCTAATACCTCACGATATTGCCCAACGCATTACCGGTATTTGGAGTTGATAAATAAACACTCAAGCACTGAGATCACAAACTGTTAAAATTGCAAGGACAATAAATTAAAGTCCTCGGCACAGTGAAAATTACATGTTCTTTCTTTTTAACGTTTCTCAACCTACATAACGCTTCCCTCACCATCCCAAACTTTCTACCTTCGCCCAGCATGCATAACAGCTACATCACTCCATCGTTTGCGATAGACATAATCGAATGCAAGTTATCGAATAAATCGATTGTTGTGAACTATCGAATATTTTTAAAATGATCAACCGAAACTGAGTTACTAAATCCATTCGGGAAAGCGGGAGAGACATTTAGATGTTTCGTCATGCTCCGAGCTGTCTAGCTAATGAGTCACCACACCCTTACTCAGAAATATCTTATCTGCAGAATAAGATACTCACAGCAAACTCCTCTGTCTGCAGAATGCTGAAGATATGAATGTTTCGTGTAAAAATGACCTAACATGCCTTATCGTAATAATAAGTAAAATAAAAGTAAAGCTATCCCTATAACAGGTCACGAAGGCCCATAGGGTTGTGAGACGTTGAGGGACCCACATTATCTAGACAATCAGCTCAAAGATGGCGGTAAGGTTGTCAGCTTTACGCGCCAGCCGCACTTTATTCCCCAGGAAAATTATTTATTTAATTCCTGGTACTCATTACGGTCAGAGGCTGAGTGAACCCCAGGACCGTAGTGCGGCCGGAAGGATTAGGTCAACAGAAAAAATCCAATGACCTCATCGGTATTTGAAATAAAGTAAATGAAATCAAATCTAAAACTACATTCACTGGAATGGGCGATGCAAATCTATTCTCATAAAAGGTTTAAACCTTACAAACACAATTAACCGAAATCATCACTTCATCAATTTTCTACACACCGAATCTTAGGGACATTTCTCCTTCGCATTAGAAGCAACTTAGACCTGTTTAGCGTTTGTCGGTTGGGTTCAACGAACATGAGTCTCTTCTCAGGCTTGAGGTTAAGCCACCTAGTTACAATCTGACTTCGTCCACAGAAGGAGCGAAGGATGGGTGTTGCAATGATTCTGCTTGTCCTGCTGCTGCACACCTGGCACACAAATGTGAGCGCCTGCAACCAACAAAGTCACAGAGGTATGGGGGAGTGCAGGTATAGCTCCATACATTCTTAACTCCAGCAGGAGGTCCAGGTGAGTGGTCAGCTTCATGCCTCTGCCGCTTTACTCCTGTTGGACCCAGCAGCCGGTGCGGACGCATTGTCCTTGCCGGGAAACGAACCTGGGTCGCCCATTCATAGAGGTTAGTCACTGCCGTCAAACATATAAACGTAAATGTGTCCCTCAGCTTAATTAAGCACTTCACTATGAAGACGTATGGAGGAAGTGTAGGTATAGCTTCACGAATCTGTAACCTTTCTCTTGAAGGACAGTGGAGAGTCTCACGCCACGGCCGCTTTACTTCAGGAGAAAGAGCACTTGGTACGCAATGGAGAGTAGGTAGGTTGAACCCCAGAGCCAGAATTGACACTGCAAAGAAGAGAAAAATCTTCCCTTGCTAGGCATCGATCCTTGATTCTCCGGTCTTCCAGCCAGTAGCCTAGTATTGTATTGGAGAGGGTAGGTTTCCCCATGCATTTAGACCAACTGTTGGTCCATTGTGCGTCCCCCTATGATATTCTACCAGTCTCTATTCCCTACCGGTACTGGTGCGTGCCATTAGTCCCGACTCAGCCAGCGAGTTCGGCCTCTACTGGCTCAGCGGTATCTCGATGCTTCCCCCATCTACCAGAGGCGTTAGAGACTACTGTTGGGCGGGGAATGTCCTGAATTTGGCTCAGTGGTCCCCTTGGGACATGAGGTTTTTTTACGTGTCGCAAAGCTACGACACGGGACCCACGGCTTAAAATCAACAGATGTACTGACTGACACCATTAGCTTTATTTTCCGTATGTTTAACGACACTAGTAGCTAGCATACGTCATCAGAACTGACCAAGGAACCAGAGTGGATTGAAACTTAATGGGCACATCAACTTATGGTCTAAGCTGATGATATTAATTTATTGGGTGAAAGCATAATTACAGTGAAGAAAGAAGCTACATTAAGTGATACATAGTTCGGTACGAAGCTGAAAGTAAAGCTCTTAACAGTGAAGCTCAAATTAGTTCGAATTGAAATGTTTCTGTATTCGAATTTTCTTACTAAAAAAATACTCTGACATCGGTTCATTTCGTGGTGCTCATCCAACACCCCAGAAATTGAAATCTAAGCAAACTTTACTTCAACTTTGATCTGATACATTCTGATAATCTCGTTTCTTCGTGAATACATGAGGTTGCTGTAGTTCAGAATCACTGGACCAGGTCATGTGAACGCATTCCCCGAAATTCATTTTTATCACTAGTCTTTCTATAATCAATAAACTGAAAATTAAGCAATTTTGAATGTTCTGGAATTAACCCCGTGTAGTCCGTTGAAAATCAACCGACGCTTTCGAGAAAAACGTCGCCTCCATCTTCAAAGTCGAGGAATATGCCAAAAAAGAAACCAGCATGAAACAGGTCGCAAGCTCACTCTTATTTTTGTGCCATGAAGATGGAAGCGAATTTTCCTCGAAAATGTCAGTTGACTTTCAACGGACAGCACGGCGTTATATTCTAGCTACAGCTTTGGGATCAGATCCTACTTACAGTAATTTTATTTTTCAGATAACAGAGTTCCCTGCCCACCGGCTTGTGTAAACGGTTTCTGCAATGGGCATGGTTCCTGCACATGCTCCACTGGATACATCGGTGCAGCTCCGCTAAATCAGATATGCGAGCCTTTTTGTCCTGTAGGCTGCATCAACAGCAAATGCATTGCGCCTGATACCTGCTCATGTGATCCAGGTTACGCTAAGGATCCTACTGTCAGTACTCGCTGTATCCCTTCCTGCTCACCGCCTTGTTTAAACGGCGAATGTGTGTCTCCAAACGTCTGCTCATGTGATTCTGGTTACACTGAGGATCCTACTGGCAGGAATCGCTGTATCCCTTCCTGCTCACCGCCTTGTTTAAACGGCGAATGTGTGTCTCCAAACGTCTGCTCATGTGATTCTGGTTACACTGAGGATCCTACTGGCAGGAATCGCTGTATCCCTTCCTGCTCACCGCCTTGTTTAAACGGCGAATGTGTGTCTCCAAACGTCTGCTCATGTGATTCTGGTTACACTGAGGATCCTACTGGCAGGAATCGCTGTATCCCTTCCTGCTCACCGCCTTGTTTAAACGGCGAATGTGTGTCTCCAAACGTCTGCTCATGTGATTCTGGTTACACTGAGGATCCTACTGGCAGGAATCGCTGTATCCCTTCCTGCTCACCGCCTTGTTTAAACGGCGAATGTGTGTCTCCAAACGTCTGCTCATGTGATTCTGGTTACACTGAGGATCCTACTGGCAGGAATCGCTGTATCCCTTCCTGCTCACCGCCTTGTTTAAACGGCGAATGTGTGTCTCCAAACGTCTGCTCATGTGATTCTGGTTACACTGAGGATCCTACTGGGAGGACTCGCTGTGTCCCTTCCTCATCACGTGTTTCAGTTGCAGATTTCAAGTATGTGCTAATCATGAATTATGTTACTACCACAGGCACCAGCGGGGGGGGGCAAGCCAGTCATCAGCCTTCCCACAGCACTGTGTTTAAAATAAATGAAAATGAAGTAAGGGTTGTGATATACCAGATGCTAATAGAAAGCGTCGTGGAGACAATTTCTGGCACCATCTNTTTGGTAACTTCCTATCAGACTACACGGTGCTGGAGTCCACAACCACTTCCTTTAAATTCCTTTCCAATTCATTATTCACCAGTCGCCCTGCAATTCCACGCTACATAGTCGAAGTACTGACAGCGAGGTCAGATGACTCACAAAGAAAGAGTACAGCTCCTCGTTCATCGCCGTGAGTACCCCAGTTCTCCGGAACTGTGCAGTTAACATGACCTGCGTCGTGCAAAAATGTGTTAGGGCCACCTCATAGGCCTACGAATATCCTGCAAATATAGAGGCAAACTTGTCCCTGTGCTTAATTAATTAAGCAGCATGACATGAAGACGTACGGGGAAGTGGAGGTACTAGATGGAGGTGAGTGGTCAGCTTCGCGCCCCGGCCACATTACTCCCGGGGATCGCCACTAGTACCCATTAGATAGCAGGCTATGCGTGCTAAGATGCGGTCTGGACGCTGTGGAGAAGAGAAATATAGCTTTCCCTTGCCGGAAATCGAACCCCGGCCGTCCAGCCCGTAGCTATGTTGATTTAGGCATCCCGGCTCATTTCCGATTCTCTGCACTGATTCAAAATACAAGGGTAACATATTAAGTGGTTTTCACATGTAGTCCTTATAACTGTACTGTGCCTTTGGGCGAGTTTGGCAAAGATAATTTGCAGAAATGCATTTACTGCCTTTACCTAGTCTGTCTGTCCGTCCGTATGTTTGTCAGCCCGCATGTAACAAGTGGAGAGCCACTTAACAGATTTTAACCAAATTTCGTGTTACTGAATTTTACACACGTATGTCGGGACATTCAAAATAGGACAACAAATTACGCGCCGTTTACATGATGACCTACGCGCGTGTCGGACGTAACTCGCTAAATGTTTTTCTGAGTGAAATTATTTACATAGAAATTTCTCAGGGCACAGGCAATGTTCTACAACCCTTGTAAGATTTGAGGTGACTATGAAGAATGCCGCCTTGCAGATACTGTGTAAACCCATGTTCGGAGGAACTTATCGCCTCCATATTCGGGGTATAAAAATCCGCGAACGAGGAACCAGAGTGAGCAGGTGGCTGCAGACTGAGTCACCAGTCGAAAACACTCAACTATATAAGAACAGGAAGGGAGGGAGAGGGGCCACATGGGAAATCTGTAGAGAGGAGAGAAGAAGGGTCTGTGGAGATGGGACTGAAGATGGAGGCGATACGTTCCTCCGAAACGTCGGTTGACACAATATCTACACGGCGCCACATCCCGGATGACTGCGTTCTTCTACAACCCTTGCTTTCTTTCGGTAGTCTTATTAAACGGACGTGGCTGCATGTTTGCTTGTGTTATCATTCTGTGTTGTTCACAGCATATCTACCCAGTCACCCATCACAGCAGCTGCCGTGAACACGCCAACCGTCAGCATTCCTCTGTGGCTGATCTTGGTGCTTACTGTAGCAGCTGCGGGTGCCCTCATCGGCGGTTTGCTGTACTACCGCCACCGCAGGCGTCACACCGCACCACCGCTTGTCGCTGAAACGGAACTAGACGCCGAATTTTCATTACTCGACAGAACAATTCAGTATCAGAAGCCACACACGGAACCGCCACCACCTTACAAAGAATGGGAACAGAAACCAAAATTTGTATCACATCACAAAAGACTGACAATGTAATGTGATCCTGAAAATCGCATTGTAAGTCGACATATCGTTAGTTGAGTATCGATTTCTCGTATACTAATATGTTATTATGTTGAGACGTTAATCGTTACTAAAATAAGTACCAGTCGTTATTTAGGCCATGAATTACATGCTCTACGATATTTAGCCTGCCATTTATAAATTGTAACAAGAGAGGTATCATGTAAGCGTTATCCCCCCCCCCTCGGTTCACCATCGTCTGCGCGTTTCGTGCCATAAAGTGTGCCTCTTGCGCTTTTCACAGGCACTGCTACGGTCGCATTTAATTTCAGGATCCATGTGATTATGCACAACTAGATTTATTTAATAAAAGCACCGTAGATATCTGAATTCTAGGCTCCAGACACTCAAGATGGCGACGACATTGTGACTCGTCTTGTGCAACTGAACATCGACCTGATATACGCAAAAACAAATGTCGAATAGTGGACGTGTAGGATACGATAGCGGACATCGATTTCGAGGTATCGATGTATTATTATGTCGCAAAGCTTGGTTTAAGGCAAGGTATCCAAACTACCGCCCACGGGCCACAGCCGGCCCGCGAAAGAATTGTGCAGAAATGCGCCAATTGAACTAATTTTCCAGTGAGTACTGGTAGAAAAAATTCTTGATCATAGATTTCAAATGCATTAATTAAGACTGTGTTTAAAATATATTGATATTCCATATTATGTTAATATTAATATTATTCACAATTTTACTAATTCTGGACCGTATATTGTGCGGTATTTCTTCGTACTTTTTCGGCCTCGATCGG